>NW_012114710.1:19311403-19346191 GCF_000951035.1 Colobus angolensis palliatus
GAGACAGAGAAAAAATAGTGGAAATACAAAACTCCTTGAAATAAAATAATAAAATGTGAGCACTCGCAGAGTGAATATGTTATATAACTTTCAAACTCTGTTCTGATAGCATTCACTTAACCAGATGAAATGACTAAGGTTGGGAGGATCACGGCGGTGAAATCTTAACTGCTCTTCTTTGGCCCTTGGGAGACAAAGGTCATGTTCAATTCCTCTGATTTATGTCCTGCCATTTTTCTCCTGCCGTGTAAACCATTTTGTTCAAGACACTTTGGTAGTCTCCCTCTAAGAGGATTCTGAGCAACCTCCACCAACTTGCTGATTCTTCCCTGCTTCCCCCTGATAAAACCCCTTCTTAAAATCCTGAAAGATGCAAGTTGGGGTGCATACCTTCAACTGTGGAGACTGCTAGGCCATTTTAAATGATTTTAGGCAGCTGAATTAAGCTTGCTAGTTCATGAAGGACTACCTGTTAGAGCACTCCTAATTAGCTTACCAACTATTTGGAGAAAGCTCTCTTCTGGTTTCTCTGTAGCAGGTCATTTCTGAGTGAGTTTCTGGTGAAATGAATGCATTCTTTATAATGAATGAGGTCATTTTTATGCTTATTAGTCCTTAAAGAAAGCTGTTTCTGGTTGAACAAAGTTGGATGTGAGAGAAGAGAGAGTACAAGAGAGAGAGAGAGAGAATGATGACTGATAGAAAGGAAAAGAAAAGCAGTTATTGTGTATGTGCCTGTGTATTTTACCAAAAGTTTTAGTGGCTGTTCAAAGAGCAAGGTGTCTCTGCCTTTAATCATTTTCATTTGAAAAACAGAGGCTTATATTTTCACATCTTCAGCTGTCCCAGAGGGCAGCTAGGCCAACTTTAACAACATTAATTTCTCTTTATGACAGAACTAGTGCTGCCCCAGGTCTTCAGAACTGCCTAAAATGTCTGGAAAAGTAGATAATGAAGAGGATATTAGAATTGTAAACAAGAACAATTTTGTAATAAAAACCATACATTTTCTACATTGGACTTTGGGCTTAATACTGCGGCAGCAAAAGTGTCACAAGTCATAATTTGCTGATGGCTACTGAGCATTAGTTACAGTCAGAGCGTGCACATAAAGGCCAAGTCCTCCTGGCATCCCATTAAAGAAGATCTGGGATAGGTAATTGCAGTTAAGTTATTTGAATGCATCTGTTTCATTTGATTTTTGTATTGTGGTCTCTGATAAAAAGAATTTGTGTAATTGTAACTTCCTAGGCTGCTTACAGAGACTTTTCCCTTATGCAGAGGTATTTTTGCACACGTGTAAAGGATTTACTGATAGCGAACGTAAAGGGATTACCCTAATGAAAATCAAAGCATGTCCAACTCTCGACCGCTTTCAAAATAATGTAGTAAGTCTCTAGTTTGGGGTGTTGAAAATGAAGCATTCTCCTTTTTGCTCCGTGTTTCTCTGGCAGCCAGTGCATCCCTCTTTTTCACTGTTTATTCATCCTTCTTGCTGACAGGGTTTATTACAGTGACACAATGGACTAAGAAACTAGATTTTCCCCCAAGAAACAACTGCCCTTCTTTGTGTACCTTCAAGGAATGTGGGGGCAAAGTGTAAAATGTGAGCATTATGGTCTGTTAATACCATAAACAGGACTATGTTCTCGTCTTAAGCTACATGACAGTTGAGAAAGTTCATCCCGCACTTACCATTTTGTCTTTTCCTCATCCTTTGTTATCTTCTTTCACACAGAAGAAATATGAACCCATAATCCTAAAAACACAGCAATTTCCATTAATATGGTTTCTCTTTGCATTTCATATTTGCTTTTATTATACTCAGTGGTCTATGTTCCATAGTCTATTCCCTGAATTTAGTTTGGTGAGAAAACTCTGCACGAAGCCTCTCGGTGTCTATCGAGATCATTTCCCATTGAATGTAATAATGATAATATTTATATTTTCAATTAATGAACATTAAATCTTACGTTTTAATGATTGTCTTGACAAGATTGGCAATCGTGTAATAGCATATGTTTCCAAAAAAGACAATCATTACTACAATAAAGACTAGAGTAAAATTCCAAATACTTTAATTTCGAAGTGAAAAGGAAAGGCATGTCATGTTTTATGAACTCTCTCTAAATATTATGATTTTAAAAATAAGGGCAGAAACCTTTTATCTGCATCTATTAGCATCTAATTCCCTTTTCACAGCTAGGATGTGAAGGTAATCAGCTTCATCCCTCATCCCATTAGTGTGATGAGAGTCAGGTGTGGTGTCTTTCAGACGAGCTGGGGTGGCAGGATCCAATTCTGAGACAGAGCTCACTGGGGCTTGATACAAACTGAAAGGCAAAAATGAGCACTCTTCTATTATTTAGGCACCTGTCCAGAGGTTGGAGAAAAAAATTTTTTCCTTGTGTGGATTTAGCCTAAGCGAGCAGAGATAACCCCCTTGCCTTCTGTGTCTAATAAGATGTGAATGGGGGCAGAAATAATGAGTATTACACTGTATTTTTCATGTAAAAGCCTGAGAAACAAAATGTCCTGAACACTGGCAGTGATTCCAGTCATTTTCAAATGAAAAGGGCTATTTGTTTCCAAATTACAGCAGCCACTGGAATGCATACGTTTATGCCTCAGAAATCCTCATTTTGTGAAGTAAAATTACCTTTCAGTAATTTAGTCACTGCAGGCTTTGTCCTGCTGACTGGTCAGAAGCTATCAGATAGCTTGCAGCTGCAGGCTGAAGCCCGACCATTTTTTTTTTCTAGGACAGGCAGTTAGTTAGTAGAGCCATCAGTGCGGCATCTGTCATCCTGCTAGGCCCAAATTGTTTTCTATGATGGATGTCACAGACTGTATGATCAAAATAGAAGCCCTGCTGCTTTTAATTGCAAAATCGGAGTACTTGCACATTTGTTATTATGCCGAGGTTATTACCTCACACAAAATGAATTAACAGGTGAAAATAATTGATGAGAGGAGTCTAGGGATTTTTAGCCTCTTCAAAGAGACTTTGTAATTATGGCATAATGAATGTTCTGAGACATATCTGTGGAGGGCAGCATGAGACCACCAAAGATCTCTTCAGATTGATGATAAATTCTACTGAATTCTACTGTAATACTGCTTAAATTTACTTAGCAATTAGTTTAATAGTCCTACATGATTCATGATAACATACTGAGAATTTTTAAATAACTTTGTTCCATCAATCTATAAATTAAGCTACTTACCTCAGCTTTCTTCCCAAGGTGATGGGAAATGTTAACGAATCAGAATCAGACTTTCTGAAACAAAGATGACATAGGATAGAGGTTCGGTTTCAGAAACGCCTGACTAAATGTGGCAGGCATCTCAAATAATTCCTCTTCCCCTTTTAGCTCCTCTCAATAGATTGTGAAAAGAGGCTCACCAAATTTTGTCCAAATATAGTTTTAAGAGTTTCCCAGCACATGAAGACTCTGCATTTGTCCTGTGAAGTATATTGTTTAAACATTTTGCAAGCTGAAGTAATTGCTCTTGGCTTTCTGACCACTCTTCCATTGAGACTTGGTCATAATTCAAATGCATTCAGCCCCTGAGTGCTTCCAGAGTCATGGAGTCCAGCCATTTTTCCCCTTTTTCATGACATCCTGAAGCTGCACAGGGGATCTCTGTCACCATGTACTCACTTCCAGCATGGCTTCAGAGCACAGAAGGCACTTTCCCTGTGTGAACCCAACACTGTCACCATGTTGGGATAAGGTTTTCATGTGTGCCTGACCATGTACAGAACTCTAGTTTTAAGATGGTCAACCTAAAAGTTGCAAAATATTATTAAGTTCTAGGGAAGACCATTTTTAAAAAATTAAAAGAAAAAACATAATGGAAAAAATCATGAGCATATTTCTTTTCATTCATTGGATATTATTCATGTGCTATGTACATCTAAATCTCAAGGTAACTCTTTAATTAATGAGAGCTAAAAAATTAAATTAATTGTGAGCACTGTTATAAGAAATATACATAAAGGAAATCTTGAGACTTGAGACCAAGAAAACCTTTAGTGAAAAGTCAGGAAAACTAAAAAGGAAACAGAACTGTAAGTTTTGAGGAAATATACATTTAGATAAAAGACTCACATGTTTAAAAACATCTATATTAATTTTTTAGGTGACAGGAAGCTTTATCACTGATTCTAACTAGATTGATTAATACATATTTCTAGAAGACATGTGTTATTTACCATTGTTTTGCTCCTTTTGTTGTCTGTCTTGTGCATACACGTGTGTATGAGTGCACGCATACACACACACACACAAACTTCCCTGCCCACGAGGTTGTAACATCTATGCATAGAATTTCATTAAGTAGTTTTTAATCATTATTTGTTAATTTTTTCCTGAGTTTAAATGAAATACATGTTTGAGATATGCAATTGATATCGAAGTGACTCTTTTTACATTTTATCTATATAATATATAATATATTATATATAATATATAGATATATACACACATAAATGCTGCCTTATTTTCAGATTTACTCTCAGAATTTTGGTATTTAAGAGTATATAATATCAAAGGATCTCAATAACAGAATGAAAAATACATGACAATAAAATATAATAAATGGAAGGCAAGCAGTGAACTGCCCCACATGTGAAGCAGACTGTGGCAACACATATCTGGCCACATGTCACTTTCTGAAGCATTTTTCATAAACCTTCACATGCCTGCATTTATCTTCAGTATAAGCCCCAAAATGAATTCCCCACAGACATTAACAATAGATAAATGCTTTTTAAACAAAATAGTCTATTTGAAAAATCTATTACCTAGGTAAGAGGGTGTTCTACAATTAGACTTCAATTGTGTCGTAAACCATGATGCTATTCAGTGATATTATTTTATCGTTTGGTCTTAGCTTTAATGGAGATCAACATAACCAAAAATTCAGAGGTTCATGCTGTAAAATTTTGATACCCGTTTCATTTAGATTATATTAGATTATTATTATGAAACCCCATGAAAAACACTCAAGAGATTCCAACTTGAACAGCAAAAAAACTGAAGATGAAAATTGAAATTCTAAAAAAAGTATGCTAATGAAGGTCAGACACAATTTTTTGAAATTTGATTGTAAAGACATTCCAAAATCCTTTTCATAACACGATCCAAGAGCAATAGATTACAAAATGTAAATTTCATGGTAAGCTATGCAAACACAAATAGACATGTCTTACACAGAAAGGAAGAACGCAGTGACTGGGAGTGCTTTATGACAAATGACACATGCGTAGAGTGCAGTATAACTGACTCTAAAGCAAATTCAGCTGCTTTTTTCTTGCGTCTTCCTTTTTTCTGTATATAATATGTACAGAAGTACAAATGTTTAGACTGTGTCTAGTGACTACAAACAAAGAACATTCAATGCTGTGTGTATGTTCACCAAAGAAATTGTATTTCAGATGAGAAAATCTGATGTCCTTTTTAACAACTATAGAATTGAAGCAGTCAGGATAGGAAAAAGAGTATTTGTTTTATTCATGGGTGATTGCAAAATAATTCTTGTGTGTCATAGGGAATGGTGAGCTCATGGAATCGGAATCACTGACTTGCCAGACATATCTATTTCCAGGAAAAGAAAAGTTTTTATTGGTAATCTAATGAGAATGCAAATTATTTTCTTGATGATGACAGAATTTTGGTAGTAAGTATTAGTCTGCTGCTAGCATGCTATGAATTCTGTGTAATTAAATGAAATTGGATTTTGGACCTTGCTTTGTGTAGACAGCACTGGTGTCTGAGTAATACTCCATTCAAACACCTCACCCTGATGTATTGCATTAATAGATCATCAGAAGCAGTTGTCATTCCAGTGATGTATTAGTGCAATACATGAGAATGAGACTCACTGATGATGTATTTAGTACTCACAAGATGGCAGTGTCCAAAGAAGAAACGGGCCCAGTAAGGAAGCCATTGTAATTACAGAATGAAGTCAGTTAGTATGCAGTACTTGGCAAGCTTTTTCAGGGTACCAAGTTGATGTATTTGCACTGAAGCTACTTTTAGGAAACTCTTCCTGGTGCAGTGGGAAAATATTATCCCTGTACAAAATAATTTCCACTGGTGAAATATTAGTACAAGATAATATACATACATATCTGTTTACCATGCACCATTTTTACATGTCAATGTCTGTATCAACAGAAAATCTTGTGTACTGTTAGTACTAGCTTCTGGGGGGAAAAAAAAATCTCCCTTTGGTAGGATTTTCAGGGATGGTACTCTTAAATATTATCGCAACAGCAGTTTTCCAACTGATGGTTTCTGTCAAAGGAGAAGCTTTCACTTGTAAGTGTCTACATGCCACCAAGCCATCGTGGGCACAGCTTCTGGCATTAGCTAGAGAGGCTGATATTTTAAGTAAAACATTAAACTTAGGTCTCACTGTCATACATTTTCTGCTAATAGAGCTTGCAACACCTACTATAAATGTAGATGAATTAGAGACTCCTAGTGACCTCTATCTACCTCCTGCTGGGCTTTTTCTAAAAGGGTAAAAGAGAGACTTTTAAATGTTTATAACATAGGGCTAAAAAGGCTTTTTATGCAATGGAATAGCAGTTACTGTTCAGCTTCTTATAGCAGCTGATTGCATCATAAATAAAATAGTAGGACCAGTCATCCCAGCTGTGGAATGGATGCATCCAGAGAACAGCCACACGGCACTGGGCTTTGGTGAGACAAAGGGAGTTTCCTTCCCAGGGCCTGGCCCTGTAAAGATTAAGGAGTACCATAAAGCTTGCGTGTGTGCAGTTTGGGAAGGAAGAAGAGGCAGAGAAAGAGAAAGAAGTGGAGGTGATAGCTTGTAGATGGCATTTCCTTCCCGAAAATTTGCTAACCAAGTATTATTTGAAGGGAGTTTCTTGAACCCCTAGCAAGGAAGACAAAACAGTAATGGAGAGGAAAGGTTAACCACAGAGACATGGAGTTGCTATAGGGAATCTCATTCCAATTTTCCTAGCTAGGCTGGTGGTGGCTTTCTTACACTGCACAAACAATCAAATTTAGAGTAAGGGACTAAATTTGGAGAGGAAAGGACATATTCTTTTGATTAAGTAGGATTTCTTCATAATTTCTTATTTTATTTCATTATCATTTATTAAATTTGGAACAGAGAAATAATTTTATGACTTATGAAAAAGAAGTATTCTTTAAGTGGACCTTAAGCATCTCTGTTTTAACTAAAGACTTTAAAAATATAATAAAAGAAATGTATTACTGGCTTTAAATTTATAATGAAAATAATTTTGTGATGTTTTCTATAACTGATTCATTTTATGAATGATTATTTATTGTATTGCCTATTTAAGTGTGCATTCTTCAAAATGTTTACTGACTTTCCAAACTATTATTGCCCCATACTCAGTTATATTTTAGACTTGTTAGTGACACTGCTGAACTACTAAATAATTATTTTATATTAAGTAAGTTTTCTTAACATCTAGGAAATAAGGCAGGTAAATTTTTTAAATATATTTTTTTAGGCTCATAAAACAACAAAAGCAGTAAGTCATGAAAGTAAACCCAAGGTTATTGCACTATATCTAGCCATCAATTATTTTCATATGGTACTAAAATGATTTTTCACATTAAGGGAGGCAGTTTTGTTATGTATTTAAATAAACACAAGCAGTCTTATTTTTGCCTCAAACATGTTTGCATAAAACAGATTTAATTGTCTAGAGAGTTAAACAGCCTTTACATTGAAAATGCACATAATTAATCCATAAATATTTGTTATGGAGTTCCAAATTATTAAGGAGTGTGACTTAACATGTTTGCCAAAGTTAAGCAACAGTGCTATCAATACCTACAAGGAAAACTCTAAGGATTTTCTTTGCCTTTTGGAGTAAAAACACAATTTAATCTCTACCCCAAGCCTCCTTTCCTTTCTTTCTTCCCTCCTTTTCTCCCTCCCTCTTTTTCTCTCTTCTTTCCTTGCGTTTTTCATCTCTGCTTCTTCTTCTTTTATTTTTGGTAATGTAACAAAACCCACAAAAAAGAAGAAAAGGTAAAGCATACAGTGGTATGCCGCTGGAAAACCTTAATGCTCTGAGAAATGCTTTTAATTGCAACCAAGGCAGTAGGGGGAAGAGCGTAAGAATATGAGGATGCCATAAAACTGGCTAAGCTAAGATGGTTATGTTAAAATGTTTGGGGTTTGAAGGTCTTATTCTGATAGCACAAACACATCAATTGTATTTCCTGTATGTTAAATAGTAATATGAAAAATAGTTATAAAAATTATATATTCTTTAAATTATGGTAGATTTCTAAAAAGAATTATTTTAACGGGAAAAAAATTCTGACCTTTTGAACTCTCAGTTCTATTCAACAGCATCTAAGGTAGCGTTAAATCTAAACATTTACCTGAAATATGTCACATTGTTTGAGAAGCAACAGGAACAAGAAAATCAGAATTCTCATCAACGTTGCAGGAGGTAAACAAGAATCAAAGCCATCCCAAACACTTTGTGGTTTAAAAAGACACTTTATAAACAAATTAAATACACTATAGTACATATCTCTCATATTTTTTTTCTAGGTAAAAATTGTTTATTCACATAACCATTTGCATTATTGGAGTAAAAGTTATCTTGTTATTTGAAGGCAAAGTCTGAGGGGTAAGTTCCCTTGCACTCATGTGAGACAAATATGAAAACCTAGTTAAGCATAACACAATGCTGGCACTTTCACATATTATTACAGATAATTCTTCATCAATTAAGTTCATCAATTAACCTTTTAGCAAAGGGTTTTCTTTAATTTCAACTAGGGCTTGGACGACTGACTGTTTGATAGCGACATTTCTTTGCTTAACTGGTTTTGACGACTAATTGTCTCCATGGGCTTTTGCTTATACATTCATCTCACTGGTTTAACAGCTGGTACTCCGGTTTACCATGTAATATGTGGCTGTTGATCATAAAACCCACCTTAATTCTAATTTTCTCCCCATACCTTGTCTTCTTTGTTTCTGATCTCTTTTCTGTTCTCTCCAGTGTCTGTCTATTCCCTGTTTCTCTCTCTCAACAATTTCTATAGCAAATGATCTAGACTTCTCTGTTCTTTCAGCTACATAAATGTTATCTTTTCATTTGATGGAAATTCTCCTCATCACTCTTCTCTATCTTTTCAGTCTATCTGATCATCTCATTCTGGAAATGACTATTTCTTTTTCTTTTTACATGAAGAGTTATTTTTCCCATTACTAGCCTTCACCTTCACAGATATAAAACCTAATTGTGCACTGTGATACAAATGGAATTCGAAATTATCAAGTGCAAAATTAGCATTAAAAAATCATAAGACAACAAACAATAGGGCTTTTATGTGATTTTTGTAATTGCATTAAACTAGTTACTCTGGCAATAATTGTTTGTGCTTCATTAACATGCAAAATGGTTTTATAGACTAACCCACACACAAAAGAAACCATTTTTTATGAGAACTGTGCTTTGTTTAATGTTAGACACCATTGTATTTGCTTTCCTAATATAACAGTTCTAATTAGTACCTAGCACTCATCCTGAGTTTTTCAGCTTGAACACTCTGAAGGTGACAATCAAGTCACAATTCCATGGCACTCTTTGTCAGTACCTGTCAAAATATAGCTAAGCCTTTAGGAGTTGTGATCTAAATACTGAAAAAAAAAGTTAATGGTTCAGAAACAATATGTCCTAGGTAATTTTTAAAAAAAGAAATTGCACATTAGCTCTTGCTTAAAAACATAATACCATTAATGCTACCTCATTAAATGTGGCCCTGACAAAACTAGATTTATCCCAATACTTTCTAAGCATTGTTTTTATCATTTGACCTCTGTCTGTTTGCGTGATTCATTTGATTTTACTTTCTTGGTGAGGCAGTACAGGTGGCATAAAAGCAAAAATTTAAATCAGTTAATAAGTGCATGCACACTTATCAGAGGTGATTAGCCATTCATCTTAAAAGCATGAACATTATTCTCTTTAACTGCAGTGAAGAAGTGACTCCATTATGCTAGACTTTATCAGCCTAACCATTGTGAGGAGTTCCAACGATTATATCATGAGAAAACAATGCGGTTCCCTATTTGGGACTGTCTGGAGTTAGAAGATAATTCAGATTTCAAAGACATAGGAGGGGATTTCTCAGTTGTTATTGAATCTCATGACTTTCCTGAAAGTCCACAGGAGTGCAGAGGACTAAGTTTATTATGTGGTGCTGCCATTCATGGGTCCTGAATATCAAAAATATATCAAACATAAGATGTGTTACTTTTGAGCAAATGACACACAAGATAAACTGGTGGATAACTTGAGCTCAGAAGTTCAACACTGGCCTGGGCAATATGGTGAAACCCCATCTTTCAAAAAAAAAATAAATAAAAAATAAAAAAAAAATTAGCTGGGCATGGCACCTATAGCCCCAGCTACTTGGGAGGCTGAGGCTGAGGTTGGAGGATCCTTTGAGCCCCAGAGGCAGAGGTTGAGCCCCAGAGGCAGAGGTTGAAGTGAGCTGAGATGGCGCCACTGCACTCCAGCCTAGGCCACAGACTGACACACTGTCTCAAAAAAAAAAAAAAAAAAAGGTAAGAAAGTCCTTCAAACATTTTAAAGTTAGCGTCATAAAGTTATCACCATTGGATGGGATTTCCAGACCCCCGTACTCCTTTTCTTCTGTGTATTTTCTAGTTTTGCCACCTCTCTTAAAAGGTGACACCCAAAACATCTGTCTCTCTTTCATTCTCTTTACCCCATCTATTATCTATCTATCTATCTATCTATCTCTATCTTGCCATCTTGCTGTCTAACTATGTATTATTTATCCATCTAGTTTTAAATGCTTCTATGTTCAGAATGCGAAATGCTGAATTTAGAATGATGCATTAAGTCATAGTCTTGACTCAAAGGAGTTTATAAGTCACCATTGGAAACAGACACATAAACAATCAAATTGCTTAGTTTGAGTCTGATTGGATGAATAAAAAAAAAAGAGAGAGACAGATCTGGTTTAATAAGAGTGTAAAGAGGTTCATGAAAATTTTTCTTAAGGAAAAAGTAATTCTTTTTTTTAGGACTAAATAATGTAAGGACTGAGCCAAACTAAAATTTTAGTATATGGAAGACTATGTATTAAGGTTTTGATATTGCTAAACAAAACAAAACAAAACCTGATTTTGGCCTACTAACTAGTGTATATCTTGAATAATCATACACTATCAGGTAACAGTCTCTTGTTACCTTTACTTATATATTTTCAGTGACTGATTTTCTGTCGTAACAGGATAGACTTAGATTCATTGCAATCCACAGACATCTCAGGAAATTCACATTTAATTTGAGCTAATTTGAGCATGAATCTTATGTGTTTTAAAAACCTCATTAAATGTAATTATAGAATCTCACATTGGCTAAGGGAATTTCTTCTGAAACTTTGTCCAAGAAAATTTTATTAGGGATTTAGACCTTCTTTGCACCTGTGCTCTTTCTTCAATCTAACTGACCTTACATTGGATCCTCAAGGTTTTCCAGAATCCCTAAAGGAAAACACACAAACAAACAAACAAACAAAAAAACTCTTCACAGTGTTATCAGATCATATTCTAAAACAGATGAAAGTATGCAGCTGCTTTATTTGGAGTATAATATTATTAACTGACTAATAATATTCTCTTCTCTAATTTTGTATCTTCGTTCCACCACATGGTGACATACTCAGAGTAGTTTTTTGATATTAAGGAAGAGGAATCATAGCTAACTTGGTCTTCTGAATAGCCCACTGACAAATATAATGACATCCAAATACTTATCCAATCCATTCTTCATTCCAGCAATATTCAGACCTCATCATCGGCTAAATCCAAGCAACGTGTGTGTGTATGTGGTTTTGCAACTGGGCAAATAATCAAAGCAGAGGAATGAATACAACCATCTGTATGGAAATTGGTAAACTGCAAATTGGTCCCCTAACTGGGATTAGACAGAATGCATGTTTTCCCCAGCTCTGCTTCTTTCCCAGAATTTCATATACATCAATAACAATGGCTTTCCTTCCTTCAGCTAAAGATGGAGAGAAAGAGATGCTTTAAAGTTGTCAGTGTCAGGGAGGGTTTGTCCTGCATAGTTATAAGCCTATTATTTAAAAGAACAAAATGAAGGCTCCTTTCCTACAGTGAATTTAATACTTTTTCTGCCTTGTATTATGGCGATAGTGCTGAAAAGTAGAATAAGAAAAAAAAAGAGAGAAAAAAATGGATTTTTTAAACTCAAAACTAAGTTATAACCCTTTTTGTATGATGACTCTGCTGAGATATTTACTTACCAATGTAACTTTAAAAAAGCACAGTTAGAGACAAAGAATATTTGATAATTTTTCCTTTTATTTTATAGCTAATTTCCATTATTATGTGAAGTTTAGAAGAGTCTTCTAGAATACTAATACAATACAATAGAGTATGATAGGAATCCTGACAGTAGGGTACTCCTGATATGCCATTGTTACAAATGTATAAAGTATAAAATGATAAACCAAGAAAAATAGATAATAGTGATGATGCAGCTTGTATAATTAAATCCTAAAGTCTATTACTTATATAAACCTGAAAAAATGAGTTTGTATAACTTGGGGAAGGCAAAAAATAAAATATATGATTCCATATAGATGATTATGATATTCTTGTCTGTGAAAAAATTCTTATGAACATAAATATTATTTTGGTTATTTCTGATTTTAAAATGTAAGCTCTTTCAATTTAAAAGAGTACAATGGAAGGAAAAAGAATTTTGGCTTGAAAAGAAATGTCTTTTAATTTTACTGTGTGTTTTTGTTGTTGCTGTTGATTCTCACATAAGCATAGTCATATAAGCAAGCTGTTTGGAAATAGTAATATATTGATATCATATTTTGGGACAGGATATTAATACTGATTGTAGTAGGCTGAATGATGGCTTCTCAAAAAGAAGTATGTCTAAGTCCTAACCCCCAATATCAATGAATCTGGCTCATTTAGAAAAGGTTTTTGGCAGATGTAATTGATCAAAAGATCTCAAGATGAGCCACATGAAACTGAAGGCAGAGATTGGAGCAATGCATCTCCAAGCCAAGGAACACTAAAGATGGCTGACAGCCATCAGAATATAGGAGAAAGGAATAGTACAGATACTCCTTCAGAACCTCCAGAAAAAATCCCAACCCTGCTGACTTCTTGATTTTGGATTTTTAGCCTCCAGAACTATGAAAGAATATTTTTGTAAGTCAACTTTGTAGTAAGGTGTGAAAGCCCTAGAAACGGAATACACCAATTTTTATATTACTGGCATTCAGGTATCATACTCAGCCTTCTAAATGAAAATTAGAATGGCCATCATTAAAAAATCAGGAAACAACAAGTGTTGGAGAGGATGTGGAGAAATAGGAACACTTTTACACTGTTGGTGGGATTGTAAACTAGTTCAACCATCATGGAAAACAGTATGGCGATTCCTCAAGGATCTAGAACTAGATGTACCATATGACCCAGCCATCCCACTACTGGGTATATACCCAAAGGATTATAAATTATTCTACTACAAAGACACATGCACACGTATGTTTATTGCGGCACTATTCACAATAGCAAAGACTTGGAATCAACCCAAATGTCCATCTGTGACAGACTGGATTAAGAAAATGTGGCACATATACACCATGGAATACTATGCAGCCATAAAAAAGGATGAGTTTGCGTCCTTTGTAGGGACATGGATGCAGCTGGAAACCATCATTCTTAGCAAACTATCACAAGAAGAGAAAACCAAACACCGCATGTTCTCACTCATAGGTGGGAACTGAACAATGAGATCACTTGGACTCGGGAAGGGGAACATCACACACTGGGCTTATCATGGGGAGGGGGGAGGAGGGAGGGATTGCATTGGGGAGTTATACCTGATATAAATGATGAATTGATGGGTGCTGACGAGTTGATGGGTGCAGCACACCAACATTGCACAAGTATACATATGTAACAAACCTGCACGTTATGCACATGTACCCTAGAACTTAAAGTATAATAAAAAAAATAAAAAAAAATAAAAGAAAATTAGAAACAGTCATTTTACATCAACATACACTTCATAGAAAGCAACACACTAAACTGATGAATAAAAACAAAGTAAAAAAATGAAATCACTCCAACCTTACAATAGGGTGTTTAGCATAGAAAAGGGGTAGCAAATTAGACCTCAGGAAAACATCTCTGAGCCACCTAACTTCTGATTATCCTGGGATTTTTTTAACAGACTTTTATTTTTTATTTTTAAGAAGTTATAGCTTTACAAGAACATTGAGCGGAAGGTACAAAGAGTTCCCATATACCCCTACTCCTGCCCCCACTATCAACATATTGCACCAGAGTGGTACATTTCTGATCTTTTCACTCTTTTTTATTGTTTTGCCTTTTTCCATAATGTCATACAGTTGGAAACATACACTATATCATCCTTTCAGATTGGCTTCTTTCATTTACCAATATGCATTTGAAGGTTCCTCCATGTCTTTAAAGGTTTGATAGCATATGTCTTTTAATGCTAAGTAATATTCAGTTGTCTAGATGTATTCACTTACTGAGGAACATCATGTTGTTTCCAAATTCTGTCAATTATGCATGAAGCTTTTATAAACATCTCTGTGGAGGCAAACGCAATTGGGTAAATATCAAGGAGCATGAGTGTTGCATAGCATGATAAGAGTAGGTTTAGTTGTTTTTTTTTTTGAAAAAAAACTACCAAACTCTCTTTAACTGGCTGCACCATTTCACATTCCCACATCAATAAATGTAAGTCCCTGTTTCTCCACATCCTCAATAGTATTTGGTGTTGTCAGTGACTTGGATTTTGGCTATTCTAACATGTGTGTCATGGTATCTTCTTGTTGTTTAAATTTGCATTTCCCTAGTGACATATGATGTTTAACATTATCTCATATGCTTATTTGCCCTCTTTATATATTTTTTGATAATGTTTCTCCTTATGTCTTTCGCCCATTTTTTTAAAATTAGGTTGTTCATTTTTTTGAGTTTCAAAGTTCTGTGTGTATTTTGGATAATTTTTTTTAGCAGGTATATCTTTTATAATTATTTTCTCCAAGTTTGTGGCTTATCTTCTCATTCTCTTGACATTTTCTTTCACAAAACAGGTTTTACATTTTAATGAAGTGCACCTTATCAATCATTCATTTCATGGACAATGTATTGGTTTTGTATCTAACCCAAGATCATACCCAAGGTCAGTTAGACTTTCTGTTATCTTCTAGGAGTATTATAGTTTTATGTTTTTATACAAACATAAATCTACTAACCATTTTGAGTTATTTTTTTGTGAAAGGTCTAAGGTCTGTGTTTAGTTACATTTTTTCCCTGGTGGACATCCAGATGTTCCAGCATCATTTGTTAAAAAGGCTATCTTTGCTCCATTGTATTGTCTTTGTTCCTTTGTCAAAAATCAGTTGTATTATTTTGGCATTAAGGTAACGTTGGGTCTTTTACTGATCTTCCTGCTGTGCTCCACTGGACGATTTGTCTTGTTTTTCATTAATACCACACTATCTTGATTACCGTAGTTTTATAGTAAGTCTTGAAGTTGAGTACTACCAGTCCTTCAACACTGTGTTTTTCTTCAACATTATGTTGACTATTTTGAGCCTTTTATCTTTCCATACAAATTTTAGCATCAGTTTGTCAATATCCACAAAAATAGCTTTTTGATATTTAATCAGAATTGTTTTGAATTTGTAGATTAAGTTGGGAAAAATTGACATTGTGACAATATTGAGTCCTTCTATCCATGAACATGAAACATATCTCTATTAATTCTTTTTGTTTGTTTGTTTATTTGTTTCATCAGAGTTTTGGAGTTTCTGTCATATAGATCGTGTATATTTTATTTTTAGATTTATATCTGGGGCTTTTCTTCCTGGGGTGCTAATATAAATGATAAAGTGTTTTTAATTTTAAATTCCACTTGTTTATTGCTGGCATATAGGAAAGCAACTTTTGTCCATTAATCTTGTATTCTACAATGTTAGTATACTCATTATTAATTCTATGAGTTGTTTTTGTTGGTTCTTTTGTATATATTGTATATATTTTCCATATAAATAATCATGTCATCTATAAAGAAAGTCAGTTTTATTTCTTTCTTTCTACGCTATATACATTTTATTTCCTTTTCTTGTCTTATTACATTAGTTGGGACTTCTAGTATGATGTTAAAAAGCACCAGTGAGATAAGACATGTTTATCTTTATTTCTGATCTTAGCAGAAAAGTTTTAATAGTTTCTCACCATTGTGATAATGTCAGCTGTAGTTTCATTGACGACGAACTTTATCAAATTGAGAAGTTTCCCCTTTGTTCCTAGCTTTCTGAGAGTTTGTTATTTTTTGTCAATAATAAGTGTTAGATATTGTCAAATATGGTTTCTATATGTACTGTTATAATCATATGATGTTTCTTTTGCAGTCTGTTGATGTGATGGGATTAATTGATTTTTCAAATATTGAACCAGGCTTGCATACATAGGATACATCTACATTGTTATGGTATATAAATTTTTTATAAATTATTGAAATCTATTTGCCATTATTTTGGTGAGCAATTTTTTATCTATGTTCATGAAAGATATTTGTCAATAATTTTTTTTTTCTCATTATATCCCTATCTGATTTGGTGCTATATTCTGGGACAGAATATAGAAAATTACAAAAATTTATCCCTTGGTTATTTAGTACATATCCTATTGTTAATCAATGAGATAGAATTAAGAATAAAGGTAATGTAAAAACAGTATAGAAATTTAAAATACTACTTTTAATATTATAGTTTTGCAGTAGCAGAAATTAAGATTTATTTTTAGGTAAATCACAATGTAATATTTACAAAGTGTGGTTTAGTTTTAGAAAATAAATGTTGATTACCAAGTATAAGAAAGTTAATAATGTGTGTTGTGTTATATATACTGTCAGCAAAGTAAGGGAAATTCATTTCAATTTAGAGCAATATTCAAAGAAAGTTTGAATCTAAGTTCATATTGAAAAATCCTTTCACCTATCATTTTTTAAAAATTAAGTTTCTAGAGATATACTTACTTTTGTTAAATAAATATGTTTTAATAACTGAAAATCATCAGAAGTTTGAATTTCTCCACTGTGAACAATAAAAAACTTTTACGCCTATAATCCCAGCACTTTGGGAGGCCGAGGTGGGTGGATTGTCTGAGGTCAGGAGTTTGAGACCAGTCTGGCCAACATGGTGAAACCCTGTCTCTACTAAAAATACATAAAAAAAAAAAAAGAAAATTAGCCGGGCATGGTGGCAGGTGCCTGTAATCCCAGCTACTGGGGAGGCTGAGGCAGGGAAATTGCTTGAGTCCGAGAGGTGGAGGTTGCAGTGAGCTGAGATCGTGCCACTACACTCCAGCCTGGGTGACAGAGTGAGACTCTGTCAAAAAAAAAAAAAGAAAAAATTAGTCATCATTTCAAGCTTCCCAAGATTTCTTTTGGCCTTAGTTTTTGAGACCTAGAGTCAGGTGTGATCTCTCAGTACTTTCCTGAGTCATTCCAGCTTAGTTCTCAAAAATAGGTTTATTAGTTTTCTATTCATTCATTTATCAAAAGCAACAAGTCAGGAATACCAAAGTTGTTGAAAAAGTAGACAAACTTTTTTCTTCTTGAATAACTATACCTAGTTCTGTGTTGAAGAAAATGCCCATGGGCCAACAGTTTTGTCAACAGCAAATGTCAATGAGAAGAGCGACCATTTATTTTCTAAGCAAATTATTAGAATATATGGGTATATTGGAAAATTGGAAACCTAAATATTCTAAGTTCTCAAAAAGTTTAGCATATCTCTGTTTATTTCTTCTCCAGTGCCACTGTGAATCCTATAAGGCTACTTGTATTTGACCCTAGAATATGTTCATTATACTTAACCACAATATATCATTAATAAATTAATTTTATATGTGTATGTGTTACATTCCAGCTACTGTGTAAGGGAGTTGCAATTCAGTACTTGTGCACATGGTACTTTCATTTTGATAGGAGACTACAACACATAGATAAATAAAGAAATATATATATAATTTCCAACAGGGATTGTTTTATGGGAAAATAAAGTTTGGTAAGAACAGGAGTACTTTTAGCCATGGGAGTGTTTTTCTCCAACCAATATAAGAAAATTTAAGGGAGATTTATCTGATAATGTGAAATTGGAGCAGAGACCAGACAAAGTAAGGTTTTGAGCCATGAGTTTTTCTAGGAGAAGAAATTTTTAGGCAAAAATAGGATAAGCCTTGAGCCAAAAGTTACATGGATGTTTCAGAAAGGGTAAGGAGGTCAGAAATGAAGGGATAAGAGAGTAGGTAATAAGCAGGGATAAGAGATAAGGTCATAGAGGTGGAAGGAGAGTAGGCAGGGCAGGTAGAACCTTGTGGACTCTTGTAAAGTGTTTGAATTGTGCTTTAAGGAAGTTTCAATAACAATTAACAGACCAGGAGCAAGGTGTGAAATGATGTAATTTACAATTCGAGAAGGTAGCTTTGACTGTTGACTTTAGAATAAACTCCCAGGAAATAGAAGGAAAAAGATCAGTTAGAAGTTATTTCAATAACAAGTGTTAACTGAAATCAGCCTGACTAATGTGGCGGGACCCAGCGGGCGGGAATTGGAAGATTCAAAAAGCGACTGGACATTGGAGCTGACAGGATCCATTGGTGTCTGTGGATGCGTTAGATGTGGAGTAGAAAAAAATGAGATCAATGAATGATTATGCCAAAATGTTTGACCTGACATATCAATAATTGAAGTTTTTACTTACTTTGATGGAGAATACAAATAGGACTGGATGTAAAACCAAAAGTTTAGCTTTGCAGATGTTACATTTGAAATGTTGAGTAGACAGTTTGGTATCTATGTGTGAAGCTCAGTAAATAGGTCCAGACTAGACATATAGATTTGAAAATCATCAGTGTTCAGATGACATCTAAAATCATGGGCCTGGATAAGATTACCCAATAAGTAAGAGAAAAAAGGTTTTTGATCAGGATGAAAACTGGGTTTTACAGAACTTGAAGCTTCAGAATTTTGGTGATTATTTTTTGATAAAATAATAGGAAATTAAAAGAATCAAGTACGAAGTTTTGAAGGGGTCCTATCCATATTGAGAACTTCAAAGCTTGAATTTTGTTAACACCATGGTAAATCTGCTTGTGGTTGGGAAGTTGGGTGATAAGCAGCAGAGTAGATAAAGCAGTTGCCAGCTTCTAAAAGGAAACTAAAAAGTGGTATTCCAGAAGCAAAGTAGTGGTAGTGTTTCAAGGAGGCAAGAGTAGTCCACTGGTTCAAATGATGATGACTCAACAGATAAGATGAAGACAAATAATGGACCATCAGATTAGGTAACACTGTGGAACTTGACAAAGAGTAGTGTTGGCTGGTGTAGCAGGAGCAAAATCCTAGTTGGGGTAGATTTAGACACATAAGTGGAGTGTAAATAAGGAGCAGTGAGTTTTCTGCAAAGAAAGGAGGTCTATGGAACAGTTCAAAGGGATGGATACATCAAGAGATAAATTTAAGGATTGCTCATATATATGTGGCTTGATTTACTGTATAACTAACATTTAGATTACCTGAAAACAACCTATATTAAATGCAAGAACATGAGGTTAAAAACAAGGACAGACCATTTCTTTTTAATAAGAATATAGCTCTAAATACAACATGCCATTTTCCCCAAATTTCTCCTATTTCCTGAAATACATAAAGCTATGTATGTGTAATGACAGAACAGATCTTTAGTACAAGCCAAATATCTTGTGAGAGAGACTTTCAGCTGAATGTTTTTGTTTTTGTGTTTATTTATTTATTTGTAGAGACAGGATTTTACTACGTTGCGAAGGGTCATCTCACACTTCTGGCCTCAAGCAATCCTCTCACCTCAGATTCCCAAAATACTGAGATTACAGGAATAAGCCACCATGACCAGCTATGCTTTTGTGGTTACTATAAGAAATATATAGTTCTTATAAACAGTCAACTTTATTGAAGTATAATTTCCATTCAATATAAGTATATATTAATACTTCAATGAGTATTGACAAATATATACACCTATGTGAGCATCATTCTGATCAAGGTACACATTTTCATCACCTTCAAAAATTTCTGGTATCCCTATTCAATCAACTTTGAACAATACTCACTCCAGTCAACCACTCATGATTTCTGTCACCAAAAGATTAGGTTTAAATGTTGTAGGACTCTACATAATTGAAATCCTACAGAATGTACTCATGTGTGTGGCTTCTTTGCCACTATGTTGATTTGGGTATTAGAGTTTCACTACTGGTATTGCTGAATAGTATTTTGTTGTATATGTATCCTACAATTTGCCTATTCATTTATCTTCTAATGGTCATTTGGATTGAACCAAATTTTTGGAGTTTTCGTGGAGCTCCTATGAATACTATATAAATTTTCTTGTGAGGATAAATTTCTATTTCTTTGAGTAAGTACCTGGAAGAATAATCTGTATGTCATACAATAAATATATGGTTAACTTTATTAACTAACTGCGCAATCGTTTTTGAAGGTAGTCATAGTATTTTACCTTCCCATCAGCACTTTATGAGAATGACAGTGGTTCCACATCTTCCGATTTGTTAAAGAGGTATCCCATAACAATTAGCTAGAAATATTCCCAGTCTCTAAATTTTATAAACTGGCCTTTGTGAAATTATACATATGAAGTTGATTTTTTGAAAGGAATTGAGTCAAATGTAAAGGATACTTACCTAATGTTTTCTTGTGATAATCAACTTTGTCAATGAAAACTACCATACTAGGGAGCCTGTTACTGTTCTTGATCTAATTAAGAAGTAATGTACAATGGACTATTGTAAATGCTCTGTAAGATCTTGAAAAAACAAATGTCTGACTATGGAACTTAGCAATGAGTGCTTCAGTGGATCCTCTCAAATGAAAATGTTGTGGTTACAAATACTGTCATGACACCATTAATCATGGATTAAGAAATTATTACTTAATTACATTGAGTAGTAAATACAGGTACAACTATGAGAACATATTTCTTTAGAAACAAAGACATTTTATTGGCAAAGTGTTTATTTGCCAATAAACTATTTTCTCATTTTTATAATTCAAATTATTTTCTTACAGAGGAAAGCTTATTTTTGTAACCATAAAAATATAATTTTTTCCATTGAAACTCATTTGTGCTTGGATGTATTTGTATAAATTACTTCATTTATGAATTACTTTTTTTTTTTCAAGGAAAGTAAAGCAGATGCTGTTGAATACCATGTTACATATCACTCTGGCCCACCTTTAAGTTTATCTGCAGCTACAACTGACAGTTCCCATTCAAGCCAGTTGCTTTCACACTGAGGCCTGTTTGCTTCAATTTTGAGGGTGTTCTTGTTTATCTCTGCAACCACGGGTAATCTTCAATTAAGGAAGTATGTGGGTTGATGGATAAACACCCAACTGGGACTGTTCTGAACCATGTTCTATTGATTACTCAGGGGATCCCAGCAGGACTAAGCCACACTTGCTTCCTGTTATGATCTGCTCCTTGACATTGACTTCCACTGTGTGACTTTCCTCCTTTCCCTGTTCCACTTTTCTTGTTCCTTCACTTGTGCTTCCTGGAATCATCTCTGAAAAAACTGACTTGTCTCAGTGTCTACTTCTGTGAGAAGTCACACAAAGAACCAAAACTTATTAAGTGACAATAAGGGTCTCATTCATTCACTCATTCAGCAAAGACTTATTGCATTCTTACAATCTCCCAGGCATGTTGCTTGTCCTCAGATAGCTAACAATTCACTGGTGATGACTGACATTGAACAAGTGATTATAAGTGTATATAGACTAGTGCTATAAAGACTAGAATGTCAACTCTGTGAGGGCAGAGCTTTCGTCTGTATAGTTCTACTCCCCCTTCTCCCAGGCATTACTATAATTCCAATGTCAAAAAAATTTCCTGACAAATAGTAGTTGCAAAGAAGTAAATGAATGCTAAGGTTTAAACTAGAAACCTTTAGCAAGTACAAAGTATCATTACAAGTAAAGGAGAGTGGGAAAGCCATACAAAATGTAAGTTTAATTTTCCGACTTACTGGGTAGCTACAGGCAGAAAAACACTAGCAAAGAATAGGAATTCAGTAGATCCTTTGGAGCATCAAGACAAAGGTTGTTGCTTGGACATCTTTTCCTTCTAAATTAAGGGACAACAGGCTATAGTCCGTCACAAAGTATCACCTATAATATGACCCTGCATTGGTTTGTCAGGACTGCTGTTGCAAAGTATCACAATCTGAGTGGCTCAAACAACATAACTTTTTGTCTCACAGTTTTAGGGAATAAAAGTCAAAGAGTAAGGCATTGGCAGAGCTGAGTTCTATCTGAGGGCACTAGGGAAAATCTGTTCCATGCTCCTTTCCTGACTTCTGGTGTCTAGCTGGCCGTATTTGGCATTCCTTGGCTTGTAGATGCATCACTCAGGTCTTCACCTTCATGTTCATATGAAGTTCTCTCTGCATGTATGTCTATCTCCAAATGTCCTCTTTTTATAAGAACACTGGTCATATTGAATTTGAGACCCATCCTACTCCAGAATAACCTCATCCTACCTAATTACATCTGCAACAATTCTATTTTCAAACAGGGCCACATTTTATAGTACTGTGGGTTAGAACTTCAACCTATGAATTTATATGGGAATAATTCAACATATAACACAACCCTTTCCTTCAACCTTGGAGCTGAATGGAGAGAGATCTCTAGAATATAGTATATAGCAGGTGAGACTCACCAATAAAGATGCTATTACTTTAGGTTTTCATGATGACAGGTATGGCTTGAAGGTATCCTTTTCATATTATTACATGTAATAACAATAGATGGAAATTGCCTTTGGATAGGCAAATTCACCAGTAGCTATTGTTTAGTTTAAGACAACCCACATATTAAAGAGAACTACATCAATTTTTTTCTAACTAATCAACTACTCAAAAATCCAGATGTTTGAGTAATAATGTATTTTTTAGGCAAGGTTTTTTAATAATTTGTTCAATCTTAGTATTTTTTCTGTTATTATAAATCTAAAATAATTTTATCTCATCTCATGACTATTAAAGGCCACATTTTTTAAATGAAATTATTTGTTTCTCCCTATGTCCTCTGCAATATCTAAATAAAATAAGGTTTTCATTTTAATATATTTTGATCTGTCTTTATTTTATTGCTTCCATAGAATTTTGGAAATGCCGTTTATTGAACTGTTTTTCAATAAAACCTAAGTGGATGCTAGGAAAGAAGTAGAAGGGTCATCAATTATAAACTAGAAATACTGTAATCAATTTTTTGAGATAGTTAAATATTTAATAAATAATAAATTTGTATAAAAACAGTAGAGGTAAAATAATATAATATAAATGGGCATAAACAACTGAAATATTTTTGGTAATGATTACCAAATACCTTAGCATATTTAATAATGCCAATCAAAATCAAACTAAGCTCTTTAACATAAATGTTATTATTTAAAGTCAAATGTAAGTATGAAAACTGAATTATAAATTTAATCTCAGATAAGAAGCTAAGTATGCTTATTGTAATATTCTTTTTAAAACAATCTCCTTTTTTTTAGCTGAATAAGCCATACCTCAAAACAGAGATAATATAATTAATAAACAAAGATTTTTGGCAGCTGATTACTAGATATATATGCAGTTTGTTTTTGCCTCTAGAGTTTCAGAATATTGTTAAATTATGCTTATCAAAAGAATAAAACAGCTTATCCAAGGATGCCTGACAAAACAACAATCCATCATACAGAATTTACTTCAGAAATTACCATGTCTCAGGGCATGATTTCTCTGTGACCTAGAATTAATTGAAGAATTGATGCAAGAATCATCATAAATACAAAAAAGTGACAGAAACTGATCTCTTTGAGGTCAACAGAGTTTTGATGAAGAAGCCTGTGATGTCTTCCAAAGGGCAATATCCAGACTAAAGGTCTCCCAGTTTTGTTCTCTGTTTGATCTTTTGATCTCTACTCAATGTTTCAATGTCATTACCCAAGAGTAAGAAAGAAAGGTCATTTTTTCCTTTAAATTCTAAGCTCTTTAATTTCAGTATGTTTTTGTTTCTCTTTCTTTTTGTGGCATCAGTTTGTCTCACCTGATCCTCAGTAGTCCAAAATCCTTAGACTGGCAATAATGTACAGACAAAGAATTGGCTCTAGAAGAACGAAGTCCAACAGTGTGATATAGTCATTAAAACATTCATGGACTTTGCAGCCAGCTGAAACTTGCCTCTGTTCCCAATTCTATTTCTATTTCACTAGGTGACTAATCAATTGCTTAACTTTTCTTCGGTTTTGATCAAAGTAACATGAAATAATACTCTTTCCTTTGTTAACATTTTTTTCTGTGCAATAGTAATCCTCATCAATGTCAGATGTGTGCTTTAGGCTTACTAGGGAAAAGCTCATGATTCTGGTAATTGAAAAAAGAAAAATATTAATATTATTCCTCATATTAGCCTATACATAGGTTTTTTTTTTTATAGTATCCATAGTACTGTTGTTTCATGTTTCATTTGCAAGTAAATATTGCTAAATGAGCATACTGTATGAAGTGAAATGTTGCAAGTTATGTTAACTATGCATCCGTAATGTATTACTTTAACTCCTGTGGTATAGTCAGAAAAGACCATGGATCTCATCTGTTGTCTAATTTCCAATTATGTCACTGCAGGACTGGAATAGATTGATGGCAAAAGGCAAAAGTGAGGAAACACTAATGTTAAATGAAAGATTATATTGGTGGGAAACAATAAGTGATTCTCTGCTGAATGATGACAGCTGGAAAGTAGCTCTGAATTGCACCCTTCTCTAAACTGCAAAGGTCAAATACTGTTCATCCCAAACACAGACCACATCTAACATATCCCTGTAACTCTATGATCTTATGATATAACAATTGTTTGTAGGTTTATTCCCAGTAGAAATTATGCATGTGCAGGCAGACCTATTCCAATAAAATACCTATTTTACCTATTTTATTGTGACAATACAATATTAACTTAGTCTCCTATAGTTTTAAAAAGTCAGCTCTGACTTTATACACACACACAGACACACACACACACACACGTTGAGTAGCACACTTGCATCAATTATATATATTACCATTTTCATAGATGAATTGTATGTTCAGACATCTTGATAAATGATAAAATGTTTGAATATATATATTTTTCTGTTTCAAGAAGTTTAATTTACAGACTGAGCAGAGTGCCTGATAAAGTGATGAAAAATGATAAAGAAACTAGGGAGACAGATGCCAAAGTAGGAGTGGGAACACGTTTTGAAATAGGATGAAATCAATATTTATATAGAATATTTTGGGACATGCTGAAAATGATCAATAAATGTGACTAGGGTCTTCTACCTCACAATCTAAATTGAAAAAATATCTGAATTCTTCTAGTAGCCACAGATATCTACCTAAATATTACTTAATATAAAAATCAAAAATACATTGTAGTGCCTTGCACTGAAACATTCAAGCAATGTCTTTTGACTGACCTATGGCATGGATATATGACAAGAAATAATGAATGAATGAAATCTGCCATGGTTTAAGTATGTCCCCCAAAGTGCATGTGTTGGAAACTTAATCCCCAATACTACAAGTGTTGGGAGATAGGACTTTAAGAGATGATGTTATTCTTAGAGTGGGTTAGTTATTGCAGAAATGGGTTCCTGATGAGTTCAGCCATCATTCACCCTTCCAACATGCTTTCTTGGCCTTCTGCCTTCCACCATGGAATAATGCAAGAAGAAGGACCTTGCCACGATGTTAACCCCTTGACTTTGTACTTGCGAACCTCCAGAGCTATGAACCAAATACATATTTGTTTATCATAAATTACTGAGTCTTATTTTGTTATAGCCATACAAAACGAACTAAGTCAATTCATTGTTCCATAGGCAAAAACAAATAGCTTTTATAATTGCTTTAGTTATGAGTTCAAATTATAATGACTGAAGTCACATAGCTGCTAAAAGTCATTTTTAAAACTCAATCCTGTTTATTTAGAATACTCTATTTTTTTTTAGATAATAGTTTTGACATTATTGATTTAGGATGAGAAAAATAACATTTTCTGTGTGATGGTCTTTTCATGAATTTTTATAGAATCTTCTACCTGAACTTTCTCTTAATATTCTTTTCTCTTTCTCTCTGGGGAACCATTCTTCTAGGGACCTACTTCTTCAAGAGAAACAATTACATTTAACAAAAAACAAGGACTAATGCTGTTACTATGTATATCCTTGTGCATTGAAAACTAGAAAATCATAGTAGGTGGATTTATAAACATTATTGCTGTTTTGCACTGTAGGAAACTTGCAATTTGGTCAAGATCCACATTTAATACCTGTCCTTATATTCAGATCTCAGTAATATTTTCTCCTTGGCATCTTTAAAAGCTATTGTATACAAAAGAATTCTTTTAATAATTAGTTGCCTTTAAGCCTTACTATAACCCCCAAATTGCTTTAGATAGGTAAAGAGGTAGGTAGCAACTATAGATAAATAATAGAAATAATAGCATTGTGCCACATGATTTGTTACTCCACTGCAGATTATATCTTGTAACTTATGAGAAGAAAGCTTTAAATGAGTTTCCAAGGTCATAACCCTATTGTGATGAAAACTATACACACAATTCACAGTGTTCTTACTTTATTTTTGTAATAAAATATTCCATTTTGTGCAATAAAATATTAAGTTATATCTCCTATAGTTTTAAAAAGCCAATACTGATTATTGTATATGTATGTTGAAGAGCAGTGTTGCATCAGTAATATATATTACTTTTTTCACAGCTGAATTTTATGTTCAGACATCTTGATAAATGATTAAACCTTTGAACATATGTATTTTTCTGTTTCAAGAAGTTCAAAAACACTGCCAATAAAATGAAACCTAATAAAAATACTGTAATTTAAGCAATATACAACTTTCTGTCTTTCTAAATATAACCATATATAGCACATATAAAATTATCTATGGTAGTTCCACAAAGTAAGTGAGAGCTACCATTGTGAAAACATCAATCTCAATTAGTACACAAAATACTCTATAAAAAGTCTAAAATTAATTTGTTCACTGGAAATTATGTATGTATGTGTGTGTGTGTGTGTGTGTGTGTGTGTATATATATTATACAATTTCTTAGCTTATCAAATAATGCCAAAGGAGATATACATATACATCTCCTTTGTGTGGTAGGCATCAATTCTACAGGTGACTATAGGGGAAAAGTACAGATTGTTTTCTTGATATTTCTTAATATTTTTAATGTGGTCATATCCTCAAAGTCAAGGCTCCTTTCTGTTTTAAAATAGACATTTAAAATTATTCTGTCTCACAACCGGGTAAAATAAGGCAAAGAAACTATGTCCAGGTCTCGTTATTTGTTTAAACTGAAATATATTAACATATGGACACAATATGATTTTTCCCAAAAATGTTCAAAATGGTGTTTAATAATTAGCCACTCTTCATTTATCTGTTTTATACTGAATTTGATGATTATTTTAGTGCTAAATGTCTCCTATTATTCCATGTTCAATGTCTAGAACAAAAATGTGTAGCAACAGTTTGTTTGCCCTCTCAATGATCAAAGTAAAATCATCAGGGGAAGGAGGAATGTAGGATTTCTGAGATGGCTAAGAGAGGAAAAATTAATTCTAAATAGAAGTGAATATGTGCTTTTAATGATGACAGAAATAAGGGTAACACCCTCAAAGAAATGGCACTGTGTGTGCAGAACAGGTTCTCACTAATTAGAGCTCCACCCATCTCATTTCAATTCAGTCCCTATTGCCAGTTAGTCCAAAACTTCTAAGAATGTCTTAAAATAGTGATCAAGAAGTTGCATGTAACAAGGTGTAGCAAGTCAGCAGAAATTTGTTTGCACTGTGAGTATCTCAGGGTGGGCGATAGGTGGAGAATTACTGGTTAATCCCTGTGTGGGTCCTAGGAACTTTCCTGATTAACCAAATTTGCTGGTATAAGAAGCATGCTTCAGTTTTTTAACTGTGACAGCAGCTGGCAGCATGCTACAAAGGACCTAGGCAGTAATCACCCACTCACTCTGTGAAAGCCAAAAGGAAAACCTCTTCAGATGAAGCCCTGAAGGGTTTCATGCCTCAGAATTGCTAAGATTTTGCAGTTGGAATGATTTTAGAGAAATTTACAAGGAAAACTTCATTATGAATCTCTCATATACTGTCTCCCCTGAGAAGCTTATCACTGTTTGTCAACTGCAACAGAAAGCATAATGCTTTTTTATTAATAGGGTTCTTTTTTTTCCAAAGGGATTGTTGTAAAATACCATGATTAATTGAAGATTTCTTTTTACTTCTGATTTGCCTGATTGACACAAGTAACCCTTATTAATTTCCCCAGATGCTGAAAGCAGTGGTAGCAAAGAAACAGAAGACAATGCATTATTTATTCTGATGTTCAGTGGTCATTTTCATCCTTGTCACAAATATTAATTTAATGAGGCCACATTACCATGCTTTTCACGAACTCTGACATGGCTGCGGGTAGGGGTGTTGATAAAACTGATTAAACTCTCTAGATGATGCACATTTACTCAAATTCACATTTGGATGCTTAACATTCTTGCCATTCTTTGTGCCATATATAATGTATCTCTTCTTCTCAGTTGCACTTAAAAAATGATAAAACAAAATAATTATGCCCAAAAAGTTAGAAAAGCTCACCAAATGCATGATATCTTCAACTGCTTGCTATTTAAAGTAATTTGACCATGGCAGATTTAAACTTTTATGGATTTGGTAGGTTTTTGCTTTACTCGTTTGTTTAGAGAGCATAATTTTTTAAATCAACATTTCATTTGTAGCATAGTAAGACTCATATCCAAGAATACTGTGTGCCACCTTATCAGTTATATTTTGTTAAGTATTGTAGGTTCTACTAAAATATGTTAATTAATCTTTAATAAAATATGATTTATGTCTTTATACGTGGCATAAATTCTAGAACTCTTCCCTCTATGGACTCTTATTTTCAGTTAATATATAAGTATATGCACATTAGAAATATTTAAAAAATAAATCTAACTGTACGTATTTCATTAAAGATGGTCAGGCTATGGTGAATTTTTGAAGAAAAAAATTTATGTGAGTACTGCTTTTTCTTTTCCTCAAGTACAAGCTCAAAACATTCGCTTCAAACTGCTGAAATCATCAGTGATAAATAATAGTCTTAGAAAATCTGGTATTGTGCTGATTTTAAGGACCTTATGTTTTCAGAAAACTGGAAATATGTCATCCAATATTTTTAATTATCTAACCTCCATGTGACTCTCAGAATTATTTCTCTAAAATACAAACCTAATCATAAGACTCCACTTTTATAATGTATTAATTAAATTATTTTAAAAAATTCTTACCAAGATTTGATATTCTAAAAATCTCTTGACATTATATACACAGTTGCCATTTACTATCCTGGCAGATCCCTTTTTGTTTACTTTCTTTGAATCTGTCTGAAAAGGCCACTTCTTACATAACCTCCTCTGTGACTCCTTATTGGGCATCCTATGACCTCATCTGTCTGGCTTCAGTGCCCAAAAGAACCCTGAATGCTACACAGCACTATATGACATCACTGCAATGCAATTACTTGCTGGCAAGTTAACACTGACCCTGAGTTCCTCCAGAACAGGGAGAACTTTGCATCTACACTGTCCATCATAGTGTGTGACAGAGAGGGATGTATGGATAACTGAAATGATGACTGCATTATCAACTTATTTATCAATGCCAATAAGAATTGCCTATAAAGGTCACTTCTGTAGGCAGGCCATAAGAAATTGGGTGAAATTTGTCACAGGATCATCTATAACAAACAAATAAAGAGGAGTATTATCAATAGGAAAGCTAGCAGCTGGCTGCTTCTTCATCTAGAAAGCTGCAGTCTGCCATGTCACAGGAAACATGGCTCCAGGCTGCCTTGTGTATTTCAGGTAAGAGACAATCTAGACTGCCAATCAGTAAGGACAGATTGGAGGGAGGGATATTGGGCCAGGGGTCTGGAACTATGAGCTGCACTGGAAAATCCACAGAGGCCCAATGGCTCCGAAGCAGAGGAGAAGTGCATGGCCTTCTGCTCCACAGCAGAGTGCTCAGCTCTCTCTTCAGGAATTAAATTAAATCTTACTGTATCCTCAGCTTTACATGTCTGCCTGCCTCACCAGACTTCATGCAAAGAGCCTAGAGCCATCCTTCTTCCTTGTCACTATTTCTATCCTTCCAAGCAGAACCCTTAAGTATAATAAGGGTGCATGTGCTGGTTGAAAAATCCTTAAGTATAATAAGGCTGCATGTGCATGTGCTGGCTGAAGAGTTAACACATGTTGAACGACCTCTAGATGCCAGACACTATCAAGGTGCTTTCTAATTTTGATCCTCACAACCACCATTTGAAGTGGGTACTGCCTTTTCCTTTTTATATGAAAAGACTGAATATACATGCATGATTTGTGTAAGTTAAATCAGGTGATATTTTTATTTCATGTGTACGTATTTATCTTATGAGGTTCCCAGCCATGCTACTTCATGTATGAGCAGGGTTTCAGCTTCCCATCTATGTGCCCCAGTTATTCACAAGTGAGAATGGAAGAATAAGGCTGAAGGTGAAGGCAGCTTCCCATCTATGTGCCCTGGTTATTCACAAGTGCCTCCAAGGAAAACCTCCCATTGCCTTCAAACCAGTCGGTGTGCCATGGTCTACTACAGTGCTTGCTTCTCTTCCTTCTCTTTTACTCATCCATGTACTCCATTGCTGCTACTGCTCATCACAAAATCTGTTGTCTCCAGACGTTTATCAAACTTTCAATTCTTGGTTTAACAGAAGGATGCTGGGCCCTGCACCTCAAGAGGGAAGGAGAGATATACTGCTTCCTGTAAGATTGAGGACCATGTCTTTCCATCTCCTTTACTTTCACTGGCTAGCTGTGTTTTCTGACTCTGCTGGGGTGGAAATTGAAGGATGGATGGCAGGGAGCAGACACAGAAAGGCTTAGAAAGTCAATAAAAGCTTATTCACTCAATAAATACATACCACCCTAAACCCCTACTCAGTTCTAGGCATTTTTCTAAGCATTTTGATGTGTGGGCTTTTAGGAGCTGGCCTCTGCTTTCACCTCCAGCCTTATTCTCTGACTTCAGCCTCATCTATCTCTATGCCTTTGTGCCTCCCATCCCTCCATTCGTCTTCTCACACCTGTCTAATTCTTTCTCTTTTCAAATTCAGCTCAATTTGTTTTTTATTATCTCAGCCCCAGTTTGTACTTCTGGAACTTTCATAATTCTCTCTCTGTCTAGCTCAAGACTTAAGAAAGATGTTTGGATGACTATCTCTGTAAATGGCCCTGTAACCTTGATGGTTTATTTTCGTGACATTATATTAGATAAAAATGAAGTTTTCTATAAGTTTAAGAAATTTACTTAATAATTGACAGGATTTTTGTAATACTGACCCTTACTTATAAGTAAATTGCTGTTCACTTTTTCTTTCTACCACATTAGCTTCATATTAAGTTCTAAATGATTATAATTTATTTTCATTTTTTTCCTTCATTAGGAGCAATTCTAATGAAGTCTAAGAAGCCTCCTATCTCATTATCTTACATTTACTCTATAATAACTAGCAACATAAAAAAAAAAACTGCCTAGAAAACTACAGTCTGTAAATATATCTACTAATGTTCTATATATGGCAACACACATTTATATGTAACTGACTCTTTTTGTTGGTTTGTTTGTTTGAGACAGGCTTTCACTCTGTTGCTCAGGTTGGAGTGCAGTATCACCAACATGGCTCACTACAACTTTGAACTCCTGGATTAAGTGATTCTCTGCCTTCAGCTTCTGGAGTACCTGGGACTACAGGCATGTGGACCACACCTAGTTAATTGTTTAATTTTTTTTGTTTTGTTTTTTTTTAGAGATGGAGACTCGCTGTGTTGCCCAGGCTGAACTCAAATTCATGACCTCAAGCAGTCCTCCCTCCTTAGCTCCCCAAATCACTGGGATCACAGGTATGAGCCACTGTGCTTGACGTTTGACATTTTAATAATGTTATGTAAATGTCCTTGATTTATATGCATTATTTAGGTTTAGTTTTAGTATAAATATTTACTGAGGAATCAATTAAAGGGTTATCTATTGATAGTTCGCATGTGGAAAAATAATGAGGGCAAACATTATATAGAGAGTAGTTACTATGTTCCAGAAACTGCTTTAAATAATTTACATTTATTATTTTTAGTCCACACTCAAACATCCTATAAAGTAGGAACTATTGATATTCTCATTATGTAGGAAATACAGTAAAAAGCATGAAGTTTAAGTGACTCGTCCAAAATCACAAGACAAGCAAATGGCCTGGTGAGGAGTTGAAAGTAGGCACTATTGGTAGAAAGACAATACTGGTAGAAAGACAATAGTATGTGTGTTGAATTAGATGGAAATTTAACTTGCATTTCTTTAACACTAAAATCAACATTTTTGTGAAATCTTTAAGTGTGCTCAGTGCTAAAAGGAAATATCATACCTTCAGCTATTCAGAATAAGAGCAGACAAAAATTTTTATAACATATACTACAGTTTTGTTATACTTTTTTTATATAGTTTTCTTTATACAGTTTTATTTATACTTGCTTTTTGAGGCTTCAAGTGGATTGAATCATCATTAAGTTGTTAAGGGTTATGGAGGCTGACTTAATTTTAGTATCTCCATATTATTTACCCTATACATTACTCCTTCTTAATCTCAGAAAATGAAAGAATATAAGGATTTTCATTTTGCGGAGGGGGGGGCCTTCCAAGATGGCCAAATAGGAACAGTTCTGATCTGTAGCTCCCTGCATGATCGACAGAGAAGATGGGTGATTTCTGCATTTCCAACTGAGGTACCTGGTTTGTCTCACTGAGACTGGTTGGACAGTGGGTGTAGCCCATGGAGGGTGAGCCAAAGCAGGGTGGGGCGTTGCCTTACCTGGGAAGTGCAAGAGGTTGGGAGATTTCCCTTTCCTAGCCAACAGAAGCTGTAACAGACTATACCTGGAAAAATGGGACACTCCCACCCAAATACTGTGCTTTTCCTAAGATCTTAGCAACCGGCAGACAAGGAAATTCTTTCCTGTGTCTGGCTAGGCAGCTCCCACGCCCACAGAGCCTTACTCACTGCTAGCACAGCAGTCTGAGATTGATCTGCGAGATGGCAGCCTGTCTGGGGAGGGGAGTCTGCCATTACTGAGGCCTGAGCAGGTAAACACAGCCACCAGGAAGCTCAAACTGGGCAGAGCCCACCACAGCTCAACAAAGCCTACTGCCTCTAGACTCCACCTCTATCAGGGCATAGCTGAACAAAAGGGAGCAGACAACCTCTGCAGATTTAAACATCCCTGTCTGACAGCTCTGAAGAGAGGAATAGTTTTCCCAGCCCAGTGTTTGAGCTCTGAGAACAGACAGACTGCCTCCTCAAGTGGGTCCCTGACTCCTGTGTAGCATAACTAGGAGACACCTCCAAGTAGAGGCTGACTGGCACCTCATACAGGAAGCTGCCCCTCTGGGACGAAGCTTCCAGAGGAAGGATCAGGCAGCAATATTTGCTGTTCTGCAATATTTGCTGTTCTGCAGCCTTCACTAGTGATATGCAGGTAAACAGGGTTTGGGGTGGAACTCCAGCAAACTCCAACAGACCTGCATCCGAGGGACCTGACTGTTAGGAGGAAATCTAACAAACAGAAAAGAATGGCATCAACATCAACAAAATGTCATCTACACCAAAACCCCATCTGTAGGTCACTCACGTCAAAGACCAAAGGTAGATAAAACCACAAAGATGGGGAGAAACCAGAACAGAAAAGCTGAAAATTCTAAAAATCAGAGCACCTGCTCTCCTCCAAAAGATGACAGCTCCTTGCCAGCAACGGAACAAAGCTGGACGGAGAATGACTTTGCTGAGTTGACAGAAGTAGACTTCAGAAGGTCGGTAATAATAAACTTCTCCGAGCTAAAGAAGGATGTTCGAACACATCACAAGGAAACTAAAAATCTTGAAAAAAGATTAGGCAAATGGCTAACTAGAATAAACAGTGTAGAGAAGACCTTAAATGACCTGATGGAGCTGAAAACCATGGCATGAAAACTTCGTGATGCATGCACAAACTTCAGTAGCCAATTCGGTCAAGTGGAGGAAAGGGTATCAGTGATTGAAGATCAAATTAATGAAATAAAGTGGGAAGACAAGATTAGAGATAAAAGTGTAAAAAGAATTGAACAAAGCCTCCAAGAAAGAGTAGACTTTGTGAAAAGACCAAATCTACGTTTGATTGGTGTACTTGAAACTGATGGGGAGAATGGAACCAAGTTGGAAAACACTCTTCAGGATATTATCCAGGAGAACGTCCCCAACATAGCAAGGCAGGCCAACATTCAAATTCAGGAAATGCAGAGAACACTTCTAAGATACTCCTTGAGAAGACCAACCCCAAGACACACAATTGTCAGATGTCCCAGGGTTGAAATGAAGGGAAAATTGTTTAGGGCAGTCAGAGAGAAAGATCAGGTTACCCACAAA
>NW_012114710.1:19347266-19378619 GCF_000951035.1 Colobus angolensis palliatus
CATACCAGAATCTCTGGGACACATTTAAAGCAGTGTGTAGAGGGAAATTTATAGCACTAAATGCCCACAAGAGAAAGCAGGAAAGATCTAAAATTCACCTCCTAATATCACAATTAAAAGAATTACAGAAGCAAGAGCAAACAAATTCAAAAGCTAGCAGAAGGCAAGAAATAACTAAGATGAGAGCAGAACTGCAACAGAGACACAAAAAAACCCTTCACAAAATCAATGAATCCAGGAGCTGGTTTTTTGAAAAGATCAACAAAATTGATAGACTTCTAGCAAGACTAATACAGAAGAAAAGAGAGAAGAATCAAATACACACAATAAAAAAATGATAAAGGGGATATCATCACCAATCTCACAGAAATAAAAACTACCACCAGAGAATACTATAAACACCTCTATGCAAATAAACTTGAAAATCTAGAAGAAATGGATAAATTCCTGGACACATACACCCTCCCAAGACTAAACCAGGAAGAAGTTGAATCTCTGAATAGACCAATAACAGGCTCTGAAATTGAGGCAATGATTAATAGACTACTGACAAAGCCCAGAACCAGACGGATTCACAGCCAAATTCTACCAGAGGTACAAAGAGGAGCTGGCGCCATTCCTTCTGAAACTATTCCAATCAATAGAAAAGGAAAGAATCCTCCCTAACTCATTTTATGAGGCCAACATCATCCTAATACCAAAGCCTGACAGGGACACAACAACAAAAAAAGAGAATTTTAGATCAATATCCCTGATGAACATCGATGTGAAAATCCTCAGTAAAATACTGGCAAATCAAATCCAGCAGCACATCAAAAAGCTTATCCACTACAATCAAGTTGGCTTCATCCCTGGGATGCAAGGCTGGTTCAATATACACAAATCAACAAATGTAATTCATCACATAAACAGAACCAATGACAAAAACCACACGACTATCTCAATAGATGCAGAAAAGGCCTTTGACAAAATTCAACAGCCTTTCATGCTAAAAACTCTCAATAAACTAGGTATTGATGGAATGTATCTCAAAATAATAAGAGCTATTTATGACAAACCCACAGACAATATCATACTGAATGGACAAAAACTGGAAGCATTCCCTTTGAAAACTGGTGCAAGACAGGGATGCCCTCTCTCATTACTCCTATTCAACATAGTGTTGGAAGTTCTGGCCAGGGCAATCACGCAAAAGAAAGAACAAAAAAGGATATTCAATTAGGAAACGAGGAAGTCAAATTGTCCCTGTTTGCAGATGACGTGATTGTACATTTAGAAAACCCCATCATCTCATCCCCAAATCCCCTTAAGCTGATAAGCAACTTCAGCAAAGTCTCAGGATACAAAATAAATGTGCAAAAATCACAAGCATTCCTATACACCATTAACAGACACAGAGAGAACCAAATCATGTGTGAACTCCCATTCACAATTGCTACAAAGAGAATAAAATACCTAGGAATCCAACTTACAAGGGATGTGAAGGGCCTCTTCAAGGAGAAATACAAACCACTGCTCAATGAAATAAAAGAAGATACAAACAAATGGAAGAATATTTCATGCTCCTGGATAGGAAGAATCAGTATCATGAAAGTGGCCATACTGCCTAAAGTAATTTATAGATTCAATGCCATCCTCATCAAGCTACCAATGACTTTCTTCATAGAATTGGAAAAAACTACTTTAAAGTTCATATGGAACCAAAAAGAGCCCACATTGCCAAGACAATCCTAAGCCAAAAGAACAAAGTTGGAGGCATCACTCTACCTGACTCCAAACTATACCACAAGGCTACAGTAACCAAAACAGCATGATACTGGTACCAAAACAGATATATAGACCAATGGAACAAAACCGAGATCTCAGAAATGACACCACACATCTACAACCAACTGATCTTTTACAAACCCAACAACAACAATAAATGGAGAAAGGATTCCCTATTTAATAAATGGTGCTGGGAAAACTGGCTAGCCATATGGAGAAAGCTGAAACTGTATCCCTTCCTTACACTTTATACAAAAATTAATTCAAGATGGATTAAAGACTTATATGTTAGGCCTAAAACCATAAAAACCCTAGGAGTAAACCATTACAATACCATTCAGGACATAGGCATGGGCAAGGACTTCATGACTAAAACACCAAAAGCAGTGGCAACAAAAGCCAAAATAGACAAATGGGATCTAATTAAACTAAGGAGCTTCCGCACAGCAAAAGAAACTACTATCAGAGTGAACAGGTAACCTACAGAATGGGGGAACATTTTTGCAATCTACCCATCTGACAAAGGGCTAATATCCAGAATCTATGAAGAACTCAAACAAATTTACAAGAAAAAATCAAAAAGTGGGCAAAGGATATGAACAGACACTTCTCAAAAGAAGACATCCATACAGCCAACAGACACATGAAAAAATGCTCGTCATCCCCGGTCATCAGAGAAATGCAAATCAAAACCACAATGAGATACCATCTCACTCCAGTTAGAATAGCAATCATTAAAAAGTCAGGAAACAACAGATGTTGGAGAGGATGTGGAGAAACAGGAACACTTTTACGCTGTTGATGGGAGTGTAAATTTGTTCAACCATTGTGAAAGACAGTGTGGTGATTCCTCAAGGATCTAGAACGAGAATTCCCATTTGACCCAGCAATCCCATTACTGGGTATATATCCAAAGGATCATGCTACTATAAAGACACATGCAGAACCCAAATGTCCATAGACTAGATTAAGAAAATGTGGCACATACACACCATGGAATACTATGCAGTCATAAAAAAGTATGAGTTCATGTCCTTTGCAGGGACATGGATGAAGCTGGAAACCATCATTCTCAGCAAACTACCCCAAGGACAGAAAACCAAACACCACATGTTCTCACTCAAAGGTGGGAATTGAACAATGAGATCACTTGGACACAGGGTGGGGATCATCACACACTGGGGACTGTTGATGGGTGCAGCAAACCAACATGGCACATGTATACCTATGTATCAAACCTGCACATTGTGCACATGTACCCTAGAACTTAAAGTATAATAATAAAAAAAAGGATTTCTATTTCTAAGCAAGCAGTGCATTGAATGACTTTGAAATAATTCTTAAGTCTTCCACTATCTTTGAAAATGTGTTGGGTTTCAAGCTTAACAGAAGCTGAAATCCGCATGTGGCTGAAAAAGGACTATGGCAAATGCACCAGTAAACTATTACTGAATTTCAGTAATTCTATAAGCATACATTTTTTGGCTTCATAATAGTTCATTATTAATGATACTTTGATCATCAGTCAGTGCCCAAACTACTTTTATTTAATTTATTATTATTATTATTGTACTCTAAGTTCTGGGATACAGGTGCAGAATGTGCAGGTTTGTTACATAGGTATACAAGTGCCATGGTGGTTTGCTGCACTCATACACCCACTATCTACATTAGGTATTTCTCCTAATGCTATCCTTCCCCTGTAATCTACATTAGGTATTTCTCCTAATGCCATCCCTCCCTTAGCCCCCAACCCCCAAAAGATCCTGGTGTGTAATGTTCCTCTCCCTCTGTCTGTGTGTTCTCATTGTTCAACTCCCACTTATGAGTGAGAACATGCGATGTTTGGTTTTCTGTTCCTGTGTTAGTTTGCTGAGAATGACGGTTTCCAGCTTTATCCATGTCCCTGCAAAGGACATGAATTCATCATTTTTATAGACCAATGGAACAGAACAGTGGCCTCAGAAATAACACCACACATCTACAACCGTCTGATCTTTGACAAACCTGACAAAAACAATGGGGAAAGGATTCCCTATTTAATAAATGGTGTTGGGAAAACTGGCTAGCTATATGCAGAAAACTGAAACTGGACGCTTTCCTTTCACCTTATACAAAAATTAACTCAAGATGAATTAAAGACTTAAATGTAAGACATAAAACTATAAAAATGCTAGAAGAAAACCTAGGCAATACCATAAACATGCATTTTAAGGGAAAGGTTATATCAACATCAGAGCTGGCTGAAGATTTGAAAGTATACTGGATGTTAATCATTGGACACTCTCAAAACTGATATTCTTTAAGTGCTTCCTCTACACATGCCTAGAGACTGAACACAGCTTAGTGTTGGGTGGAGGCTGAGGAATATGTATCAACCCTGCCTGCAGACCCTACTCACAAAACTGAAGGTCTTTAGTTAATGGATTCATCCTCATCAAATGTAGTTTAACTAATATGTTAATATCTGTTGCTTCTTAAATGTCCTCATGGGTGCTTCACTTCCCACTTAAGTGGCAAATCAAAACTGCCCTCTAATTATCAACTATCTAGGTCATTGGATCAATAGATGGATTGATATCTATCTATCTATCTATCTATCTATCTATCTATCTATCTATCTATCTATCTATCGAGAGAGGTTTATCTCTATTTATCCATCACCTATAAAATTTCAGTGATGTTTCCTAGAGATCCTAACCTGGCTGACTTTCTGCTTATTCATAGTATGCCTTTGGCTTGCTTAAAACCCCACACACAGCTACCCACTGCTACAAAAGCAAAGTTATACTCTTTCATCAACACAGTCTCCAAAGCTCTGGATGATCAGACCTCGGTTTACCTCACAGGATTCTTCTCAGACTGCTGTCTCTCTGGTCACCAGACTCCAAAACCTTAAGCTTCTTTCCCTTTTCTTAGATACTGCCAGTACTTTCTCATCTCCTAGCCCTTGAACATGTTCTTATATCTTATGAAAACTCTTTTCACCACTGTTTAATATATCAGGTCCCTTCCCATTCCATAGGTAGCAATTCAAATACTACAACTTCAGAGAAATCTCTCCTGTCCATCACACAACAGTTGCTATCACATTATTGGTCTATTTCTTAAATTGTAACTCTGAAGTTTTTGTTTATTTATTTTCTTGTTGGTTTATTTTCTAACTCTCTTAAGTAGAATCTAAGCTTCATGAGAGAAAGATCTGTACCTTATTCATCACTGGCTTTTCAGTACCTAGCACAATGTTTAGCACATAGTAGCTGTTCAGTAAATAGTTGCCAAATAAATGAACATTGTTCATGAATTTACTCCCATTTTGAGAGAGACCATGGCTTCAAGAGAAGAGAAGGTTCATACTGTGTGACCTATTCTCTTAATAGGTTATTTATAATAGTCATTTATGCTCACAAATACTCAGTTTCTTTATCTGTAAAACAGAGAAAATAATGTCATTTTATTTATATTTATTTCATTGTATTATTCAATAAAGGATTTGGAGTGGCTTTAAAAATTCATGGTATTATTCATTATGTTATAAATGCACAAGTAAAAAAGCAAGTTAAAACAAATTAAGAAAGAGGTAATGTGAAAATAAAATGGGAAGATCCCAAATTAAATAGCTACTTAAATAAACACTATCTTCTGTCTAATTTCATTTTAATTTTGACCTTTAAAATAACTCATGAATATAATAAAATAAATAAAAACTACTTATACCATTATATTTAGAATTTTTTTGTGAGAAGGTAAGAAATATTGAATGAAATAATTTATGTGCAATGACTTTGCAAACAGTAATCATACATTTACTATTAGTAGTGTTTATGTAAAGTTTAACAACCTTTCTCATAGATTTTTTTTTCTCACTTTACATTTCTTATTACACACTATTATATATTGTTTATTCATATTCTATTTTTCATGTACAACTATGTTGTCTCCCTAAGGAGACTGTAAGCCTCTTGAGAAAAAGTTCTTTTTTGCCTCCTTGTATACCTTTGCTATGATATTTTTGTTCTTCCCAGCACAATCCTCATGCTGAGCATGTGTAGTTAATACCTGAGCGCTGCCTATCAGCACATTTAAAACTCAAAATGACTAAAAATGACAGAAGGGGCTTTGCAAATTTTAAGATATCAATTTCTGGCATAAAAAGGAGAATCCTCCACTTTTCAGAGTTGTCTTCTTTCTCTGTTTTAATGGTATAAACTGACTTCTCTCTCCAGCTTCCTGAGTTATTTAGATAGCACAGCGATGAGCCCTAGCCCCACACTTGTCCATAGGAGTACTGTCCTGCTGCAAAAAGATATTTTCTGCACTGTCTTCCCCTCTACTTTTGATGATTTCTTGACTCAGAGAAGGCTATCATTAACAAAATGAGAATTAAAAATGGAAATACATGTTTATAATATGTTTTACATATAAACACTGCATATTTTGTGTAACTTATCTAATTTGTATGAAATGAAGGAAAAGCAGTCATGAAGTTTCTCAACATAACAAATGGTTTTATGAAATATATATATCATGGAGTATATGTGAGTGTATGGAGAGCAATGGCCAAAGACTTAGTTTTGAAGTAATGCTTTCTTGGGTTGTAAATTAATAAATCTTCCATTTTCCTCAATAAGAGAAGTAGCATTCATCTCAATCCAAAAATGAAAAAGGAAATTATGTAAACATAATCAACAAAGCCAGTTATGTTACATAAAATGTGACTAGAACGTTACATTAGTCACCATACAAAATCATGTGTTTTTCTTTTTTTGCCAATGGCAAACAATTTTCATGCACAAATTTATATATCTCTGTAGAATTTCCATCAATATTTCCCAGAAGAAAATCCTTCTCAATGGATATACTGTGGAGCAGTTAATTAAATATTTATTGAAATGCTTAATATAATATGCCTGGAAAAAAATAAAAAACGTGAACACATTAACATATTATAACAACATAAACAGAACCTTAACAACACTAGCATACATTTTTTACATAAATATTAAAATAGTAAAAAAAAAGCTTATTTAGAATAATTATGGAAATATATATTTAAAGCTAACAACATTAAAATCAACCACTAACCCATATAACATTTATCACTGCATTTAACATAATGTACTTTTTAATACCTTAAATCTTCCTGTTCCTTTACTGGATTACTTTTGGAACAATCTGTTCGTAAAAGAAAAAAAAAAAAATTCAAATTAAACTTTGTATTGAAGACAAATGTACCAACTATGTTGTTACTGTTTTTATTATGAATAACATAGAGTTTTGATGAGCTTTGAAAGGACACTGTGAAGATTGTTGTTAGGAAAGTCTGGCCACTATGAACAAGACTGATTTAGGCTGAACTGCTTCTTTTTTTAAAGAAAAAATCCCATCAAATTCTTTCTTTGAAATAATAAGAATTACTTTGTGGTGTGTAGCTATCATTCTTCTGTGAGAGGTCAGAGTAAACATCGGATGGCAAAATTCATAAAATAATCATTTTTGGTCCATTTCCTTTGGCCTCACACACTGTTTATATAGCGGTGTGAGGGTTTCTGTTACTAGTCTGTCTGTGAAGTTTAGCCCTGCTTACGCAGAGTAGATTTGGGAAATAATGGAATGAGTATTCAACATCTAAGGACTAAAGCAAAATAAACAAAATTTATTGTAACTATGATAGGGCAAAATATATATCTATCCTCAATAGTACTCCTTTCTATAAAGTAGCAACATTTAACCTTCAAGTGACCATAAAATTTAGTGTCCAACTAGAGTACTTTTGAAAGTGAAAGAGGTTAAGACAAGAGGATTGAATCAGAATCTTCTCAGGCCAACTGGAACACATGTTCACCTTACTCAATAAAGATCTTTGGACTGGTTCATTTCTTTCTCTTTTTTTCTTTCTGGCAGTATCAACATTTTCATGTTCAAACTTTGTTTTTATGGCTTATCTTCCTATCCAGCTGTCAATATCAGCCTATTATTTGCATTATACTTACAGAATTCAAGGGTAGATATGTCAATAAATTTATTTTTATGGGTATGTTCAGATAAAGTTCATTTATAGTCAGCAATTATTCTGAATGAAGAGCACAGTGATCTTTCTCGAGGTAATTATGCTAAGATTATTGCTTGCACAAAAAGGGTCATAAGAGACTTTATGGCAGTAACCTATAAGATCTGAACCTTCTGATCTTTTTATCTCTGGAGAACATAATGTATTTTTTTTTACATTAAGTACTGAAATTACAGTCCATTAAAAATTAAGCATTTAGAATAATTATTCTCAGATATTTTTAAAGGGTATAAATACTTAGATATATTTCAAGGCTACCTGAATTGTGTATGCAGAAAGTGTGCATGTTTAGTATGGGTACTAGAACTATAACTAAAACTAATGAAAAAATTTTTACATGGCAGAAGTGACCACATTATCTAACAGTTTCAAAAGTATATATTTCTTTTTGAATTGAATCTCTCAAGCTTCATGCAATTTTATCTTTTGATAATCCTGGTCAGTTCACTATGTTTACAGATAACATGTGCAATGCTAGTTAAAATAACATATTATTTTATTTATTTTTTATGAATTGCCAATTTAATCCACTTAAAATCCATATATATATGTATGCGTGTATATATATGTGTGTGTGTGTGTGTGTAAATACACATACACATAGAGTATTTTGTATAGCAGTTTCAGGTTTGCAGAAAAACTGAGGAGAAAGTACAGTTCTTCTATGCTTTCTTCCCTGTTTCTCTCATTATTCACATCTTGCGTTAGGAGGGTACCTTTCTTAGAATTCATGATCTAATATTGATTTATTAGTAACCTGAGTCTATAGTTTACATTAGAGTTCACTTTTTGTGCTGTACATTCTATAGGTTTGACAAGTATCATAAATGATGAATTGATGGGTGCTGACTAGTTGATGGGTGACAGCACACCAATATGGTACAAGTATACATATGTAACAAACCTGCACGTTATGCACATGTACCCTAGAACTTAAAGTATAATAAAAAAAATTAAAAAAAAGAAAAAAAAAGTATCATGACATATATTTACCATTAAACTATCATACAGAATAGTTTCAATGTCCTCTATTCCTTTGCCCACACTATTCATAGTAAGATCATCAATAACATTTCTCATAAGTTAAACCAGTAGTCCTTCCCTAGCCTGATCTTTCAGCAACATTTGACAATGGATTCTTCACACACTCTGAGGCCACATATTTTCCCTATTTTTTTCTTACTTTTTAATTATTTATTTCTTAGCTTTTGCAGGTTTCTCTTCTTCTCTACAATCTCTTAATAGTGGATTGTTCCAAGCCTCATCCTTTGTTCCTATTTACTTCTGTATCTATACTCACCATCTTGGTGATCTCATCCAATCTCATGATTTTAATAGCATGTATATGGATTAACATTCATTCATTCACTAACTTATGACTCTAGTCCAGATGTCTCTCTCATGATCTAGATGTATATATTCAACTGTTCATTTGCTCTTACCTTAGATATCCAAAAGACATTTTAAATTAAAACCACTAATAATTTTTAAACTTCCCTTTGACTCTCCACAAGTTTACCAATTCAGTTGATGGCAAATCGATTCTGCCAATTACTCTGTTCAAAAAGCTTGTCATCATCCTTAACTCCTTAATTTCCATAATATCTTACTTCTAATTCATTGGGAAATCTTATCAGTTCTAAGTTTAAGGTATAACCAGAATCCAATAAATTTCTACTTCCTTCACTCCTGTCAGTCTGGTCTGAGTCATCGTGACATATAAATTATTACAATAACCCCTAAAATGCCCTCCTCCCACCCCTTTTCCATGGTTGTTGCACAACTGTCTATTATTATAGGAGTAATAAGAATAATTGTTTTCAAACATGAGTCAAATAATGCCACTTTTTCTTCAAAACCCCGCTTTTGTTCTCCATTGCACTCCGAGTAAAAGCTAGAGTCTTTACAATGGCTGTCATTTGCCCTTAATTATCCAGCATCATCACTTCTTCTTCTCCTAAATACCTCTCTCTTGCTCTACTCAAGTCACATTTGCTCCTTGCATTGCTACACCATGCACACACACACTGGCACAACCTTTATATTTGTAGCATTCTCTTCCTGAAATACTCTCACCTCACTTAAGTCTTTGCCCAAATTTTGTTTTTCATTCATGTTTCTCCTTTCCTTAGTTTACCTTTTGTGTTATTATTTAATAGCATTCATCAATTGCCAGCATATGATTGTATACTTTTTAAAAATTTTTAACATTTGTGGGTATGTAGTAAAAGTATATTTATAGCATACATGAGATATTTTGATATTTTGCAATGCATAATAATCACATCATAGGAAATGGGGTATTTATCCCCTCAAGCATTTATCTTTTGTGTTACAAACAATCCAATTATACTCTTTTAGTTATTTCAAAGTATATAATTAAATTATTTTGATTATATTCACATTATTGTACTACCAAATATGACATATTATCATATGATTTGCTTATGTTTGTTGCTAATTGTTTAGAGGTAAGCTTCTTAGATATGAAACTTTGTTTTGATTTGTTCACTGATATATTCAAGCACATTGAACTGTGTCTAGCACATAGTGAACACTTGATAAATATTTCTTAAGTGTATCCTTTGTTGCATCTTTGTTGTTCCTATTTTGTTTTTTCCATGCTTTTGACATTGTTAATGCTGAAAAAGCACCAGAACATGTTCTATGTAGAGTCCAAGCATGCCATTAGTAAAGGACAGAACCAGTCATTATTGCATTATCATGTGATGTATCATCATGCATATTTCACCATAAGACAAATTAAAGTCCATGTTATAAAATGTGGACTATTAACATAAGACAGATATTCAGGGAAAAGAGTGAAAATAAACTGAATTTCTTCTATATTTTTAAAGTACATTGGAATTATAATGATTTAGTCTTCATTACAAAATAACAGCTCTCATAATATCCTCCATCCCTTCCTGCTTCTCTCTCTTTTTCTCTATTTCTTTCTATTTCTATGTTTTTTTGTTTCCTTAGGATTTATAAATGTAAACAATCTCCCAGTGAATACTACATTAGCAGTTATAAGTAAGGAGAGTATTTATTGGGAAAGGAAGTACTTACTATTTTCCTAAAAATAAATGTATAGGCCTTGTTTTAATTTTAATTTTAATTTTTAATTGTAATACAGAATTTCAACCCCATTATATATTTGGAAAAACATGAAAGATTTTATCCCTTAAAACATATTTTATATACTGAGAAATAAGTAATTTTCAGGTAGAAAATTTAATAATTATAATATATATTAAAATGGGATTCTAAGTATCAAAATGTTTGATTTTCAGTCATCTGAGAGATACAGGAAGAAGGCTTTATCGCCGCAGGGATATCTGGGGAGCCAGTTGTTTTCATCTTTTAAAAAAAATTAAACTCAATAGATATCTGCCTTCTTATGTGTAGACCTTGGATGGACCTGTCACTGCCTGTGTCACTGTGACACTGTGCAATACACAGAGCATTTTGAAAATCACTAAATCTACAATTTCTGATTAAAGTTAATGAAGTTAAAAGCAAGTACTTGTATTCATGTGTATTGGATATGAAAACGAAACTATCAGTTTTTGTAATCGCAAACTTTAATTCAATCTAAACATTAATTATAAATTTGGGTTAACAGACAACATACAAATATGTGACTAATAGATGATTTAAGAATTACAATATTACAATAAAAGTGGGGAAGAGATAAAGTATATTCTTTACCATAAAAATATTTTTAGACAGAAATTTTAGTAATTTTATTACTGACCCCTAGAAGTATTATTTGGCTAAATCTTATTTATTGGTCTTTGCATTGAAAATTCCTACTGACACTTCTATGTCTAGATTTCAGCCATTTTGGAATAGTTTTCCTTCTCTCTTCTTTCTTTCAGTAAATGTTAGTTTACCTGTGATACAGAAGTCTGCAAAACAATGAGTTAGACAAGCTTAACAGACTATGCACATGATAAGACAATCTGGCCACTGTGACTGTAAATAAAACAAGCTCATCATCAAATTAAATTGACTGAGAAGACTTTCTGAAAGCAGTAGCATTGAAGCAGAATCTTGAAGGACAAGTTAGATAAAGAAGGGGTGGGCCCTCCTTAGCAGAGGGAAGTAACTTTTGCAAAATTCTGAGAATCATGGCACACTCAAGGAGTTCATTTTGTCAGTTTTGTACTGTGAAGGCACAAGGTGGAGTTGACTGGAAAAGAGTAGTCAATACATGAATTTGAACAGAGAAAAAAGGGCCAGATTAGGAAGTGCTTTTTGTTTCTTTTGTTTTGTTTTTGTGTGTACTCTAACAGAGGCAGTTAAACATTCAGGGGGACTTGAAATGAGAAGACCCTGGACAGTCACGGAAAAGGCTCCGTGATTCGAATGTCAGCCCCTGTCTTTGTTATCTATTGTTACATAAGATATTATTCCAAAATTTAACAGCTTATGACAATGAATATGTATTATCTCATACAATTTCTGAGTATTAAGAATCCAAGAGCAGCTTAGTTAGGTATTTCTGGCTCAGTGCCTCTCATGAGCCAGAACTCAGAAACTTCATCATCCTCTGACAGTCGTATGAAGGCAGGAGGATCCACTTCCAAGAACAGTCACATATGTGGCTTCTGGCTGTAGACCTCCATTTTTCGCTTGTTCTTAACAGAGGACCTCAGTTATTTATCACATGGCTTCTCTCTGCAAAGTTTCTCACATGTCAGCTGCTTAGAGCAGACAATTCAAGGGAGAGGGAGAACAATGAAGATGGAAATCATGTCTTTTTAACCTAATCAGGGAAGTGGCCATCATTTCTTCTGTATTTTCTTTGCTCACTCAGTTCAACCCTGTATAATATAGAACACAACTAAACAAAATTGTGAATACCAGATGCAGGGGATTGGTGTTGGGGAGCATCTTGGAGACAGGCTACCATGACGCAGAGGGAGAAAATAAAAGCCCACTGAAACAGAGATTCAACATTTTGAAAGTGCTGTGGACTGAATTGCATCCCCCCAAAACTTCATATTTTGTCACCCTAATTCCTAAAATGACTGTATTTAGAGACAGGCCCTGTGAGGAAGTAATAAAGATTACATAAAGTCATAAGGTTAGGAACCTAATTCAGTTGGGATGGTGGCCTTATAGAAGAGGGGACGTACCAGGGCTCACTCTCTCCAACATGTGAGGCCACAGTGAGAAGGCAGCCATCTGCAAACCAGGAAGAGAGTCCTCAACAGACACTGACCATGCTACTGCCTTCATCTTGGACTTCTAGTCCCCATAACTTTGATAAATAAATATCCGTCATTTAAACTACCTTGCCTGTGGTATTTGGTTATAGCAGCTCGAACGGATAAGAGGAAACTAATAGAGGAGTATAACAGAAGCTAAATAAAATCTGCATTTTGAAAAGGAAAAGGTAAACTGATAGAGTCAATTGAGCATTATTTATTGTTGTTTGGGAATTTACTAAGAGTGGGTGAAGAATCTACTTTATTTGAAAAAAAATAAAATGTTTTTAGATGATTTTTAGGTTCTGCTTACTTGAAGTTATGTGTTTTGTCATATGGCGTACCCAATGTTTGATTCCTTAATAAGAATTTTAAATTATTTTAAATTTCTCTTCCCAGCTATTTGGCTTTTTTTTTTTTTCATTGTGACTTTATGATCTACTAAATTTTTATTCGCTTGTGCATATATACATATATTCTTTTTTTCTCTGAAACTCTACAGTCATTAAAATTACTAATTCTTGTCTCATTTATTCTGAGAGAAAAAGGTCTAAACCATAGATCAGTTTAATGAAACATTCTCTTCAGGTGTTAAATTCAATGAATATATTAGTCAGATTTTAATTATAAACAACAGGATACTTTTCAAAAATGAGATATTGTTATGCCCATAGACCATTCCAAAAACATTTGATTATTTTTAAACTGATTTTTTAAAGTAGCCAATTTTAAACATTATAAAGTCTTCAAACAGCCTGGTTGAATATTTTAAAGGCTTTGATTTTAATTAGATATTGAGCTGCTTCAGCTTACTGAAAAAAGGTAAAAAGCTTCAAACCATGCCACTCTCCTAAACAGCAGGTGTCAGCTCTAACTGCCTCTGAAAATATTTAATGTATTCAGTTAATCGAATTCCTTAGAGAATGTTACAGTCCTGCTCATTTATCTTATGCAGGCTTTGTATTAGGTTTCTTTCTTATTTACTGTACTTCTTTACATGTTATGAAAAAATTATGTCTTAGGTTTACTGATTTCCCAGCAAAATCAATTTTAGATTTTCTCAGTCTTGCAATCACAATAAACTAAATATTACTGGTGCCATTCCTTGACATTTACAATCACAGATCTTCATTTTCAGTATTCTGAGATTACCTTGACAATTTTGGAATATTTGCTTATCTGAATTTTGCATATAGTCTGCCAAATAGCCTAAAGCTCAATAGATGAGTATAAATCAAAACATGAATTTAACTTTTTTTCTAGTGAGTTTATGATGTAGCTTAAGTCAAATTGAAAAAAATGTTAAAAACTACAAAGTTTGTTAGTATACACCTGAATAGTGCGGCAAGTGACAAACTTTTGTATGTTTGCAAATCCAATGAAGTGGATATATTATGAGGTAATTTATTTAAGGAGTGTATTGTACTTATTATCCAAGAAGTGTATTGTACTTATTATTATAGCACAATCTCAGATTTATCTACAAAAATATCTTGTTGTTCAACAGTCATAATACGAGAACCGGCTCCAGTCCTTCGATAGAAGGTGACATGATTTTGAGGGGAACATTTGAAATAGTGATGTTTACTTTCCTGTGTGGTGCTTGCCTCTGTGGCTGAAATTGCAGAAATGTAATAAGATCTATTATCTATTGTCACTTTATAAAAAGAAATAATCTTTAAATTAGAGTTAAGTGGGGGATACTGAGGAAATTATCATGTTATTATAACTTTAGAAATTTCAGATGAACACCTGCGTATGCCAAACACAGAGTGTTATTTTGTTTTAAAAGTTGTCTTCATGTCTTTATCTGGTACACTGATGTGTCTGTGTGTGATTGTGCGTGTGTGTGTGTGTATTGTCCTTGCAGATAAATTACATTTTTGTCTTAATAGAGTATAATTAAAAGTAATGACCTGAAGTCATATAAGTGGGGACTGTTGGTGTATTTAAGGAAGTTGAAACTGTGAACTGATAGGAAGGTTTTAGGCAGATTAAGTTAACTTCTGAATAAGTAGAAATGATGATCCTCAAAGTAAGGAGTTTTAAAATCTTGTCTGTCCTAATTCTTCTCCACAAAGGGGTACAAACAATAATCAGCAATGAAAACAAAATAATTTTCAAACTCCAGTCATAATTTTGAGAAAACTTGTTTTCCTTGACCCCACTCCCACTAGGTGTCAGAAAAATTATCCTAAATGGTGAGGATAAGATCAGGAAGGCAGGTTGCCTTTTCTAAACACCTCCACTGTTTGCTGTTGCTGTTCAAAGTTGCACCAAAATAACTCATTTGAAACTTGTAGGCTTTTAGAATCATGTTCAGAGTAAAACTCTTCCTTTGGTACCCTAAGACTAGTAGTAGCTTCTACCAAGTAACTGCTTTCAGAGGTAGCCCTAGGAAAGGAAAATTTTAGATAAGGGAAAGTATACCCTTTTCTCCATAACACTTCCCAAAGACAAAACTCTTACTCAATATCAATAGGATTAGTGTTAGTGTGGTATGTCAGCTTGAACATGTTTTAGTGACAGATCTTTTTCTGCCTTTCTCCCAACTCCCAGAGTGATTTAAATGTCTCCCAAATCCTCAATATGATCTTCTGAATTAAATCGATTGATATTTGTTTGAATTGTCAGGCGTTTATAAAAATCAATTCAGTCAAATTCTGATTGATTTTGGCAGATGTATGGGTGACATCTTTTCTGAATGCAAATATGTGTTTTTAATTATTGTTATCTGGATGTCCTATCTTATGGTGGAGCCAGAGGATTCAAAAAACACTGCTTTTTTGAATTTTTGATATACAAAATATTATTTTATTTCTAAAAATTGAAATAATATATTAATTTAGATAATTCACTTATTTTCACAGTAGCACAAATCTAAGTGGTTATTAAAATTCTTAATTTTTTGTGAAAACTTTTTTGATGTTTTTATCATATTTTTACTTTGATCAAATATTTTACATTATTCTACAGAAATTTTATTATTTTTAAATAAAGTGGTCAGTGAATATTTATTGCACAAAGATAACAGAAAGATATGGAACAGCAGTTTGAATACTTTCATACATTTTTTTTTTTATCTTCCCCCTTGGTATCCATTTCTACTTCTAACACATTTACATTATTACCTCTTCCAAGGACTATTTAATAGTTTAATTGGTCTTCCTCTTTCTCTTCCCTTTTTAAGGCTCTGAGTTTCTTTGGCAACTCCTCTATGCTACTCAGAAATCTCCACTGTTTGCCTAACATCCGTAGAATAAAATCTATTCTTCCTTTTCTGTTGATACATTTTCCAAAAGCTTATCACAATTCATTTTGTAGGTTAAAGTGTTATATTTTTATATGCTTTTCTTCAATCAAGTACAAGTATCTACATGTATGTGTGTGGTAGGGGTGTTTTAATCATCACTGGAAAATATTTTTGCATTTCCCAACCTCACACATAATTTGTATGATTCCAAATGACTAGAATATATTCTCCTTTCTCTTTACCTAATTAAATTCTACTCATTACTTGTGTTAGAGTAATTCCTGCTAGTTGCTGCAATGGGTAAACACTGAATCTCAATGGCTTATGATAAGCAAGATTTCTCTCTCCTGCGGGATCAGGTAGTGCAGGTCGCTCTCTTCCATTCTGTAGCCATACAATATTAAGAAAAATATATGACTTCCAAAACCACAAAGGCAGGAAAAGGGAATGATGGGGGCAGTCTATTGATACTTACCTGCCTTGGCCTCAAAAAGGCACAGATCACTTCCTTGCAGAGTCCTTTGGCATGGTTCAATGGTTTGAACCTAACTGAGAAGGAACCAAGGAAAAGTAGGTGAACAAATGGCATATTTGGTGCACATAGTCTTAGTCAATTTTATAAACACAGATACAATCATGTCTACTGTAAAAGCTTAACCCGTTAGGCCAATGTAAAGCAATCTTTTTCTCCTCTGAAATTATATACCATTTCCTATAAAATTGTCCTGCTGGTATTAATAAATAGCCTCGCAGCATCTTTTCTACCATCTTTTTTATCATCATAATTTTTCCAAAATTTATTTTCTGTTTTTAATTAAATTGTAAGCTCTTTGAGGATAGGATCTATATCTATAGTCAATTATCTCCTGAGAGTGCTTAGCAAGATACTTTATACATAGTGAAAGCACAGACTGTAGCTGCTACTTAATTTAGCATTCCAAACCATTTCAGTTAATAGAAAGACATCTAGGAAAACAAGACTTCAGTTGCACCGCAGGCATCTCATGTATAATATAAATTATTAAAACTGATTAATGTTCTGCTGATAATGTTTCTTCAAAAAAAAAAAAAAAAAAGGAAACCTTGGCTGAAGGACAAATTCAACTGAATGAGATAAAAATGGGGACGGGACAGGTCACACAATTTATCATCATTCTTCTGAATCCCTCTACATTCTCAAGATACCTTTGTGTCCTTCTTAGGTTACTAATACCTGCTGTGACTGATGATAATAACAATAATTTACAATGATAATTTATGGTTTTCAGAAAAAAATTAATAATTTAACTACTTTGATTATTAAAACAAATGTTAAGAAGGGAAAGATGTTATTGCAAAGCACATTGCTTAAATGAGAAAATGGAAGTTTGAAGTAATTACAGAACATGAAATTATGTAAGTCTAGAATTGGAAAGACCTTAAAGATATTCTAATGCAACGGTTTCATGTACAGTTGAGAAAACTGCAGCCCAAATAGGTTAACTGACTTGTGTGAGGTCCTGCAGAGGATGAATGGATGTAGCAGAATTAAATCTCCTCAAGTACAGTGATATTTAGACTGTGCTATTCCGTCTTTTATTTAATTAAGTGCAACACAAAATATGCATTGTTTAAGAAAGCTATTTAAAATAGCACCTACCTGAAATGGAGTAAATGTCAAAAGGACTTTATAAGTGATGAGTTTTTAATATGTTTTACTTCTTCCTCATTAAAAGGAGAAATCTTTGGAAAAAAGAGAGCGAGATCTCTCTTGGGCAAGAGTGTTCAGTCTAAGCCTTGAAACGTAATTGTATTTGATTTTAATTGGATATGCTGCATGTATATGAAGTTACTAACAGACTTAAATTTTACTCAATACATTAACAAAACCAGGAAATACAAAAACTAGAGAATATAAGATCTTAGAGATCTTTTTGAATATAGAATTGATGCAGCCACATTTGGTTTCCAAAACGTTTGGTAGCATTCATTTTAAAACCAGTAAGTGTGCTTTGACTATGAATTATTTTCACCATTATTTTAAAGCTAGAATACTGTTGATAGTATTTAATATTAGCACTCCCTACATCCTAGATTCTGTAAAAAACAAATAAAATGTGCAGTCTGTTTTCAAGACAGTTTCATTTGCATTTCATTACACTTTTAACCCTCAATTTTTATTCTTTTAGAGGCTATTATAAGGGCTGGTAATCGTACCTTATATATTATAAACAACTCTTAGGTCATCAAAAAGATCATCTGGTCTATTCCTCTGACTCTAAGCATGACAACCTTAGATCATTCAAAACTATGTTTCCTTCTCTAATTTTTCAAGACACCAGCTGTGAAGATTAAATCAATCGATTTTTTAAAGTATGTTTCCTTGGAGACTGATATGTAAAAGAAACTGAGCTATATCTTGTGAAGAGTAAAATAATCAACATTTGGTCTTAAGCTCACAATCAAAGGAAAAACTAAACACACAATACAAGATGTAAAATAACATTTTAATAAGGCATTACAGAAGTCATAAAGTGATATCCGATTTATTCTCAAATGCTTGGTTCAGGTAATACATGCTGTTAGAGTTCAGAGAAGAGAGAAATATATCTTGACATTCAATAGAAATTCTCTATATAACTAAAGGTAGTTTTATTTGGTTTAGCATTTTGTAGATCACTAGAACTGGCAAGTTTCAAGTATCTTTTTTCTTTTTCCTAGATTTTTTCAATTTTAGATATTGCCTGCAACTTCTAAACTTTCGTTCAAACTTTTCATCGAGGTTTCAGTGATTATATGTCAAATAATCTATATTTCTTTACAATTATGCTTTATGTAAATTTCTTTTGACATATCAAACTTTAAAATAATGAAAGATTACTTCTCATGTTTAAACAGCATAGTTGAATCCACGGTATTACTTTCTTCGTGACTTCCGAATCTTTTTTTTTTTTTTTTTTCACGGAGTCTTGCTCGGTTGCCCAGGCTGGAGTGCAGTGGTGCAATCTCGGCTCACTGCCACCTCCGCCTCCCAAGTTCAAGCGATACTCCTACCTCAGCCTCCCAAGTAGCTGGGACTACAGGCATGTGCCATCACGCCCAGCTAATGTTTTGTATTTTTAGTAGAGAGAGGGTTTCACCATGTTAGCCAAGATGGTCTTGATCTCCTGACCTCATGATCTGCCCACCTCGGCCTCCCAAAGTGCTGGGATTATAGGCATGAGCCACCGCGCCCAGCCCCAAATCAGTTTTAACCTTATTTGAACCAAGGTAGGCCTTCCTCATCTCAAATATATGCAATACTTTTTTGAAGTAATATGTGCTGTGATCCCATAACTATACCTTTGTTTTTTTTTTTTTTTTTGAAAGCAACATGATTCAATTCAGCTCAAATATATTAATATTGTCATTGCAAATAACTCACTTGGCAGGGACAAAAAAGTTCACATGTCAATGTGATTAGAAAAGAGGGTGAGGCACCAGAGTAAGTGAAAGAGGCATCTGAGAATTAATCAAGATAAGAGTACCGGCACCTCATATTTTACCCAAACAACAGCATAGGGTATATGCAATTTGTATTTTTCCTTGGCCTTGTTACCATTTCACCCTGCCTTATAATTGATAGATCATTCATTTAATTAATCGATTCTGTTTCTAGACTATAAAATGTTAGGGAGAATCCTCTTTTTGGTTCACTTTCTCTTGCAGCTTAGATTTCTGAATATACATATTGCTGAAGCAGAAATAGAAATAAACATATTTGGGTAGGAGGTCAGTAGTAAAGACTACCGTGTCAGAGAAAAGAGCATTTTACCTGTAAACGCTTTTCAAGATAAAGCATATAAATCTGAAATAAATTATTTGAGGGAATTTTCTTTCCTGGGGATGAAATGCCTATGTGAGTATTATGCCATTGTGTTACCATGACTGGTGGATGTAAATTGTCTATTCTCTTTCTACTTCACTGTGAAAATATACAATGATCACTATGTAGTAACACAATCAAACCTTCTCTAGCTATGTTTCCTAGCTAAATATATTATTGGTGGGTTTTTGCCATGGCATGAATACATACGGGTGACAGAGTGAAAAATACCCCTCCCTACCAAAACTTTCCTTCATGCTTATTGCAGCTCTGAAAGTGGGATTAGGTATGAAACAGAGAACAAGTGGAATAAAGTCATATAGAGCTGTGAATCACGTGTTTAATACTCACAGGTACTGATGTACTTTCTCCCCAGAGAAAATATTACCTATCTTGCAGGTGCTGTGAAGGATATAGACCAACATTTTATAGAAGAGACACCATAAACAAGCAAATATGACAGCACTCTTTAGATAAGATTTTATTCCAACTAAATCATCCTGAATTAAAAAAAAAATACGGAACAGGTAAGAGTGTAGACAAATTGGAAGAAATCTAAATCTAGACTACGGTTGATAATATTTAATATGAAACACTCTGAAGCCCGTGCTCTATCACAGGAATACATACCAACGATCATGTGTTTTGCCCTAGCTTTTCAAGTCATTTCATTGAAAATTTTTGTAGAAACCAAACAGGTTATAACAAATCCTTTCCTGGGAACTCAATGGGTAGTTGCTGCTAGGAAACCACAGTAAGAGATCTTGAAGAGAAATCGGAACCTGACTCTTCCGTCCCCACCTAAATTGATATTGAACTTTATTCATATCTTCTGTGTATTTCCAACGTCTTATGGAGCCACCTATAATAATAGGTCATCTATTCATTCAACCAACAGTTAAATAACATTTGTTTAATACCAATCATTGTGCCAAACAGTAAGCTTTCAAAAAACAACAACAACAAAAACCTGCAAGGCATTGCAAATGTCAACTCTTCTCTTTGTACTTGCATAAAAACAGACTGCAGCTCAGATTCATTTGATCTATAAGTTATGTCTAGGTTCCTACCACACGAAGAAGCAATGATTAAGGTGAGAAGTCATGCTATATTTATCACAAAAGTACATAACTACTTAGATAAATACTACATTAAAAATGTAAAAAGAATCATTCCACTTTATTATTAAATGTTCTCATGAAGATTCCTTGGAGTCAGAAGAATATATGGAAATACCTATGACTTTTGGGAGATTAACAGTTAATAATGGTAAATGGACCAGAGTCTTTTGACATATTATATTTGTCATCAGTCATCAACATCACTCAGCTAAATATTTGAGCATTGAGGGTATGGATTATATGTGTGTTACATGTGCACAAATGCTATAGAAATATGTTTCACATATAATAAGTATGTGTGTGTGTATTCAGACATTGATTTACACATATAATTATTAAGAAAACTATGGGGGTATAAGAGCCAAATATCTGCTTTACAAAGTGTAAACATTTTATAATGAATTCCCATATTGCAGAATTTCACATGTAAAGAATATATTTCAAAAGCTTATTGTCAGAACCATAAGCCTTACTGACATTTCTCTTGGATCAATGAGCTTATGAGTCTTTTTGGGTTTCATTTTAAGAAAGTTTCAATTCTCAGAGAGAAAGTATATGACAGTTGGAGTATGGGAGTTTTTTTTTTTTTTTCTCACCATGACCACATTCTTCCAAGAAGATCTAAAGAAAGTTGAGCAAGTATTTTTACTGTCTAGAAATAAATGTCAATGAGCCTTTCAACTTCTTATTGGGTTTCATTTTAAGAAAGTTTCAATTCTCAGAGAGAAAGTATATGACAGTTGGAGTAGTTTTTTTTTTTTTTTTTTTTCTCACCATGACCACATTCTTCCAAGAAGATCTAAAGAAAGTTGAGCAAGTATTTTTACTGTCTAGAAATAAATGTCAATGAGCCTTTCAACTTCTTATTCTCATAGAGGGTTGCCTTCAGTTACCTAAATAATTCTCAATAATTCCAAGAAAATATTTAATAAGGTAGGAAAAATAAGCCAATTTGCAATCACATTATTTCCTATTAATTTTATTTTGGGGGTTTATTTCCTTTGTTACTTTTACTTGACTCACTCAATAATATGACTCTGTTATAGTGAATGACATAGTTGGATACAGACAAAATTAATCATTTTCAAACTGGATTATCTTCTAAGAAAATGTTCGAAGTTGGAGACATAGACTTAATTAGGAATCATCATAATACATACTCTCACACACACACACTGACACTCACATATACAAACATACTAACCTAGTTGTCCATATGCTTCTCTGAGTGATTGTTCCCGACCAAATACACTGAATGACTGTGCTGATTAAATTCTGTGATCTTTTCTCCACATTTAATTCATCTTGTCAGGTATGGAAGACCAATGGCCTCATTTCAAAGGAAAAAAAAATTCAAACAAAAACGGGGCTTTTTTCCTTGACCTATAGTTCTGAGAAAAAAATAGTACAACACCCAAACACACCCAAGTGGCAAACATTTATAGCTAATTTCTGTGTTATGACAGAGAGTGAGGGATGTTTAAGCTTTAAAATGAGGTGAGTTTTGGAGTGAAGGTAGTTTTTTCTCCTTTGCCTTGGACAACTGCTGGAAAAAAACGGCCTTCGATGTCTCTGTCAGATTCCCACACAGCCTGTGAAGTTTCTCTGAGTCCAAGCGGGTTATCTCACAAACCCGTGCAAAGCTCCAGTGAATAATTTATATCAGACATGAGGCGACAAGTTAAACACGCCCATTTTGTCTAAAATGCTGTGAAGGTATCAAGATGGAGCCAAGCTACAGGGCGAGGGGAGCCTGGCTGATGGGAGCCTGAGTATGTCTAGAAGAGAGGATGCTGCTGTAAAGAAAATGAAATGTAATGAGATACTCTTTCATGCATAATTCATAGGTGAAAACATGACTGCATAAAAAGCCATGGATTTTAACAAGGCAAGCCTGCAATCATGCACATTATCTTCCCAGAGGAACTTTATATAATATTGGTCAAAAGGAGAAGATTCTGAATACCAGTACAAAATAAAGCTGACAGGTTTTCAAATGCAGTGGAATTTACGTTAATGCACAATGCCTATAAAAGAAACAATTTCTATTTACACCTGAAAATACTGCATAACCAAAAATTTACTCTAAAATATTTGCCATCTCCTCTTTAGATAGGAAAAAAAAAAGAAAAGGAAAAGAGATGATTCATATTGATAAACATCGATAAAAGGTAAAAGCTGTATTTACTGAATGTTGTGGGGTTAAGTTAAACTGGACTTGGCAGACATTTTCACTCTTCTGGCAACAAAAGTTTAGATAGAAACGTAGGCATAGAGGAGGCTTTAAAAATGATAAAATGTTAGCTATTGTCCATGCAAAATTTAATTTGGTTGTGTTATAAGAGCAAATATTGTAATTCAGCTTTCAACACCAGTTAAGCTACTAACACATGCCTGATTTCAAATGGTGTTTAATATGTGGAGCTCTTAGTTGAGGGATTAAAGAAGAATGTTGATTAAAGCTTGGCATGTCTTAAGTTTATCACCATCAAACCCTAAAGACGCCTTAGCTTCTTAGAAAGAATTGGCTCGGTGGGGGTGGGGTGATGGTGTTTCTTTGACTGTCCATGCCATGGAAATACATAAGACAGCAATGCAAAATAAAGGGTCAAAGACATCTGCAAAACGTACATGCCAGAGAGCTGAGCTTGGCTTGTTGGCTTGGCTTACCCTGTGCACTATCAGTATTTGAAAGCAAAGACAAGTATTAATAGTTACATTACATGCAGCTATAGCATTGTGGCTTTGATGCTTGGCTGAAGAAAGCAGTAAGGGGTGAAAATGGTACACATAACCTGCCTCAAAGTCACCATCTACCACAGGAATTTTTTAAGATCCAAGTTGAAGAAACTAAGAGAATTGTTATAAAGAACAGCAGGTGGAAGAGGACTAGATGCCAATTAATCTAATCCATTTAAACAAAATTGTGTTATTAATCTCTGTTTGCTCTAACTCAGCTATGTTTGTATTTTGAAAAAAAATAAAAATAGACTTAGGGAGTTAAGGATTTAATTTCTGAATATGGAATCTCAGTTTTTGCAACAAGATGGTGGAACAAAGCAAAATCATGCTGACAGCTGGTCATAAAGAAAGATCTTTAGTATCATGAGACTTCCATCTAGGTTTCAGTGATAAGTTCAGAACCTGAGTTTGATCATTTGCATTATGTTTAACTATACATGCTAATTCTACTAGGATATATTCCTGATATTGTTTTGCTTTTAAAATATATTTATAACCCACTGCCCCCATACAACCTCTGTGGCATGAGTTTCTGTCTCCGGGACACCCACAGTTAACCAGCTGATTAACCCGAACATATTTTAATACTCCACTGCTTGCTTGCTTGCTCTGCAATATGGCTGAAAAAAGACAGTTTGGGGTGACAGTATCTATTCCCTTCTGTGCTAGAAGGTGAGAAGAGGTAATCCCCATCTGTTCACTCTCTCTGGCAGATGTGCTTTTCCACCTTTTCTTGCCAGCTTAGCACACTGCTGAGAAGTTTGCTACATTGAAGGATCCATTTCCAAGCACAGAAAGGGTTTGTTTGCTTGTACACCTGTGCTCTAACGGAAGTTTTCCTATTGCTTATGCCAGTTGGATGACTTGCTGAATTCTTTAGCATATATAAAAATGCAAAGTGCCTGAAATGGGAATCAAATGATAACATTATTAGAATTCCCTCTTGGGGTCAGATGAGACAGATGGTTGCATGAAGCGGATATGCCTAGATACAACTTCTGTAGTCTGAATTTGTTTCTTATTTGTTTCCCTTTCTGTGAAAGCAATGCACATATTAAATATCATACATAACACAAAGCACATTTGAAAGAAAGAGAGGACCAGAATGAAATATGAATTTTTAAATTTCCATTGACTGAGATTCATACACAAGCATTGGGAAGCATCATCTTAGACCTCTGGATTCTATACTCTGAAACTTTTTCCAGCCAGAAAACCCCATAAAAACAAGTCATGTGAATAGGAAGATGCAATTCTTGGATCATGTGGATTTTCTTTTCCCATTCAATCAAGTGAAATCAGACATATCATTACCTGTTTACATTCCTTAAAAATCCTCTTATGACACTTAGAACACAGTACCTTTGTGAGATTTGGCATTTCTACCCATCTCTTCTCTTACTTTACTTCAGCCACTCTGCCTTCTAGTGCAGTAGAAAGATAATAGGACCTGGAAGTAAGAGGGAAGTGTTTGGTTTGTTGGTTTGTTTTTAAGGTAACAATTACACTTCCTCCAAGGAAGTAAAAGATGTAGAGAGACAGTGGGAACATTAGGAGATTCTTTGTAATGTTGTCTTTGTTATAAGTGACACATGAGGCTCCATGCTTATAAATTTGATAAATTAGAAGACCATGATTTTTCCCAAAGTTGCTGACCATAAGAAACCTATAAAGAGATGTCAAATTATGAGTCAGAGGGCTTCATCCTCCTGTCTTCTATTCATAATGTATGAGTAATTGGGATGAAAAAAAGCGGAAGGCTCTTTTGATCTAATTTGTAGATGACTTGAAGCTAGGAAAGAGAATGAATAGTTGCATGCAGAATGAGTACTAAAAAACAGAAGGACAAGAGGAAGCATGTGCTTAATTCTTAAGTTCATAATACGTCTGTTTCTTTCTTTCTTTTTTTTTTTGAAGACCTTCAAAATAGAAATGACTTATTCATGAATTTAATAAATCTAGATTTGAAATGTAGCTGGAAAAGAGTTTGAAATAAGTGCAAGAGAGCACCGGGTGAGAGAATCTTTTATGACTCATTCATAGAAGTATTTGAAGGTGTGAAAAAGTGATCACTCTCAGTTCCCTTCTATCTAAGGAACTAGGTTTAATAGTCCCATCCCTTTCTACCATGATTCTTTTCAGACTCATATTTTCAATCATTTCCTTATTCTCTCCTTTGATTTAGTTCCAGCCTTGAAGCCAGGAATATCTAAAATACAGACCACACTGTTTCTACTTTTGGTATTTTTTTTTTCTCCTAGTAAGATCTAACTACTTGCTAGAAAGGAATTAGATGTGTTTCCTCTAAACATGGAAAAGCTGAACTCCTTTGCTACAAATAGAGTCCTGTAGTGAAATAATGTAGAAGTATGTGTTTTTAACACTATTCAATTTAAAAGGTAAGTTTTCATCAATAAGCTTCTTTTTGTGAAGTTTTCACATCATGTTCACTACATAAGTCTGAACCTTCTTTTTTTTTTTTTAAACTGTTCCTTCAATCATTATCAATTTATGGGATATTTGAATTAAGATGAACTGAGAATTGGCATTTGGTTTATTTTAATATTTCAGATGACTAGTTCTTGGAAACCAACTGATATTTATTTAGCTGCTTCCTCAGATCAAGGGCTTTTTACTTTCTTACTCATGTAACAAGATGCTTAAACATGCTGAATTGTAATTTGTGAGGAAAAGAACAAAGTCATTGTTGATTGTTCAAGGAAGGGTAAGAATTCAAATTTCAAATACACTGAATTAATAGAAACGAGAGACTGTATTCATTTACCATTGCTGTATGGTGCTGTACTCAATGGAAGCCCTCATTTGTAAAAACTGCAGAATTGTTTACTGGATATAAAGTAAGAATAGGAGTAGAAATGTATAGCTTATTATGAATATAAATCTCAATCGTCTTTCCCTTTCCTCTCTAAATTATGTTAATACAATGCAATAAAAAATCAGGATATTTTTCAAAATTCACTTGATAAGATTGTTGTGGATTTAAAAGTGTGTTTCCCATAGTATACAGGTTTGCACAACTTTTCATATACTATGCTAAATTTTAGAAGAGGTGCAAAGTTTATATATCCCCAAATTGAAAATATCCTCAACAGTGAATAAAAAGTGTGGCTTATCTTTGTAACAAAATAATACTTATCAATGAAAAGAAACACACTACTTTTAAAAGCAACAACATGGATGAATCTCCAAAAGAAGCTGAGTGAAAGAGACCAGAAATAAAAGCATATATACTATATGATTTCATTTACATGAATTTCCAGAATATGGCAATATTCATCCATAGATTGAGAAAGCAGATCTGTGTTTGTCTTAGGCCAGGGATAAGAGATGAACAATGTAGTGAGAAAACTTTCTAGGTAATGTCAATGTTCTTATCTTGACTATTGTGTCAAGATATGTTGGCGGTTACACAGGTGTGTAAATGTGTCACAAAACGTGCAACTGTATACTCAGAATTGGTGCAATTTATTCTGTGTAAATTATTCTTCAATGAAGTTGGCTTTAAAAAAGAAAACCAAGCAAAACAGCCTCTATACATGGATTTCTGCTCTTATAGTACACCAGAAAAATATTTGGACACTCTTTCTTTAAAACAACACAAATACATTGCGTGAACTTGCTAAAAGCCTCTTTTTCCCAAGTACTGAAGTATCTACAGCCCACAGTTCAACAAGAGCTGAAAACAGGTTGTATTGAAGAAAAGTGAAGTGACTTATATTGAGCTCTGCATAAGGTGCTTTCAATACATGTATATATGGAGTATTGTGTTTGAGAAATTCTCTTAGAAAACAGATCTGTTGTTGAAAAACTTCAAGATAAGCCATGTGGTGAGAGCACGTCATATGCAAGATGAATATGGCAAGATCATTCTACATGAGACAAAGGAAGGAACTTGTTGTTTCCCATGGGAAGCCAATTGGAAGACTGAATGAGAGTGATCGGAATAAGTAGCTGTGGAAAGTCTGCGTGGTATACGATGGGACTCTTTCACATTGCTAAGTCTACAGCAGAGCCTTTACGTGTCTGGCAGAATTGGTGCCTTAGTACAGAGTGACCCAAAATAGATGACGTGCTAGGAAAGGTACAAGAGTCAGACTAGAAGAGTCCACTCAGGGTAAACCAGCAGATATCCTAGTAGGCCCAGAGGTTTGTCTGTAAAACAGTTCTTTCTACATAAATCTGTAGAACTCATTTCACTTTCTGGGTTACAGCTTTATTCAATTTTTTTAAACAACATGTTTGTAACAAATGAGAAAACAATTTCGATGCAACAAATGAGAAAAAGAAGGCTCTACGAGGTCAGAGTTGAGAAAGGAAAAAGAAGGAAGCACAGAGACTGGTTTTCAGCCTGTTGCAATCCATGCACTCAAAATGTGACTTCATGTTTTTACTGTGGAGTGTGGGTAAGTCTCATAACATCCAATATTTGTATAAATATATATTCCAAAGCCAAAGTTTGTTTGTGCAAGACCTTGCTTTAGAAAAAACACATTATGTGAAGCTCCTACTCAAGGTGGTCAGAAATTTAGCACTAAATTTACATAGAAATTTAAAGAATTACTGTGAAAAGTTTATTTTGTAGATATTAGATTCATTGTGATAAAGTTTTTAAAATTACAACATTTTTCTCTGTTACTATAATTTTATTAAATTCTTAAATTATCTCTTTCTTCATCTAGGGGAAAATTAAAGCCAATAAGTGGGACCGAGAGTGATTACAAAAAAATAAGTTATTCTTATAAATAAGAAATTCTTTCTATTACCTCATTAAATATTAGTATTATCTTCTTAGCAAACACAGAGTTACCATGCTACAAATAAAGTTATGCAGGCAAATAAAAGGTTAATTCTGACTTTTTCTTTCTTCAACTCAAAATATTAAAAAGCTATATTTTTTTCTCGAAGGAACAAAAGCTTTAGTCTATAGTCATTTGTGTAGTGTTTTTTGTTTCTTTACATATGTACATAAATAAATATATATATAAATATATATATATATAATCCATATATATATATATATATATGGATTAGAGTATGCAGTTTGCTAAATGACTTTTTAGAACAAAGTTTCCAATCCCTAGGTTGTGATACGTTGGTGGGTTGTTAAATCAGTTTAGTACCTTATGATTATCATTTATAGAAAATGAATTAACATAGAAAATACCAGAATTAATCTCACACAAAAACCATAAGTATTGTTTTTTAAGGCATAGTTTTCAGATATATGTATAAATGCCTGTGTGTACATGTGTACATGTGTATGTGTCTGTGTATGTGTGTATGTGTGTAAGTTTGAGTACTGGGTTGCAAGATAAAAAGTTTTCCTTTCTATGGGCTGGGAACAGCAAAAAAGTTTCAAACTTGTTTATGACAACGAAATAGTTTCTCAATAAATATTTGTCAACTAGTTGGCTGATTTAATTTGAGAAATAATGACAAAACTTTGCTCATTGTTTTAGAAAAATTTTCTTAAAGTGCAAATCAGAATGTCTACAAAGACATAATACTTATGATGACTTATTTTCAGCCCAGCTTTGTCCTCATTAGGCCATATGTAGTTATTTTTTATTTACTCTGATTAGGAGTGTTCAGATTCTAAGTCTTGAATGGCTTAGAAAATCACCAGAGGGAAAAAAAGGAGCTTATTATGAACCCTGGACAGCAGTGACACTTAAAAATGGAATCAACAAGAACTATCATGAATGCAATTAAAATACTGAGAGTTTGTGACTAAGGGGGATGCTTTAGTATATCACCATGTGTCATCTGCTGTTTTAAGGGTCAATAGGAGCCCTTGGTGCACTAAAATCTATTAAACCTACTACTGTGAGATTGTTTTCTTCAGTAAGCAAATTAATAGGAGTGGATGATTACCATCTTTATTATAGGTTGGGAAGCTAATATATCTGCTTAAGTGCACTTATTTGAATGGAAAACAGGTATACATAAAGTATGCTGAAAAAAAAATGACAAAGCCTTTGAACTAAAAAGAAGCTGACCCTATGTTAAAGGTTACATACTTCAAAAATAATATGAAAATGGTTGTGATTCTAATTATTTTGGGAAAATTTGCCTCTATGAGTCATTAATTTTTGCTTTTAAAAATTCGGAAAGATATGACATTTAATATGTGAGATAAGTTTTTAGTAAAATACACTATATTGGCTATGTGCCTTTCCTCCCTTAGATATTATAGTGATTGTGGAACCATTATTAAAATTTGCTGTAGTTATTTGACAAAAAGATTCCATAATATATATAAGTATTAAGATTCCTTAATACTAAGGCACAATTAATACCTTTCAAGTAGAAATTCAGTTTATTTACATACATCTTCCTCCTGCTTCTCATCAAGTGCTTCCCTTGTTTGTTATGTCATAACAGATGTATGAAACACGAAAAAGCAAATGTCAAAACAGATTGTTTATTATTTGATCAGAAAGATGATTCAGAGAATCAAATGCCCAATGGTTAAACTATGAGGCCTATAAATAAGTATTTCAGAAAAACTCTCATCTTTTGTTGATTGCCAGACATACCACAGAATCTCTCTTTCTCATCATTCAATCTGCTATTAAGAAATAAAGAATTTCTTGAAAAGAATGCTTTGTCTGACAAAGATGGAAGGTGTACCAAAATAGGCACTTTAACAATAGATTGATTATGCCATAAAAGCATCAAATGGAAAAGTAATAGTCATGATCAAAATCATAATACAACAAAATAATGTTAGTTGATTATATTGAATGCTGAGTTGGAGCCAGGTTTTTACAACAACTCCAGCAACTAGTTACAATAGTCATACCTCTTCCCAATTTACAGACATAGAAACTATGACACTTTCTTAATTAAATCACATAAACACACATACTACAAGTGCACTGATATCAGCTAACAACGTTATTTCAAATAAATAACTGGTGAATAAAACAAGTTTTTAAGACATAATATGCCTATGCTATCACTGGCAGAAAAATATTAGTTTGGTGAAAAAAAAGATAGACTAATTTGTTGGTTGATTGATTAACCAGTTCTGACAAGCCTATTTACCTTCACATTTAAATCTATTTAAATGTGAATGATTGAGCTGCTAATAGTTTCAAAATATTGGAAATTAATAAATAATATTCCTGATAGATACAGTGTCTTACTCTGTCAAAACATGACAAACCTTTAAAAAGTGACTACTATTAAACTACATGATATGGTTTGGCTGTGTCCCCACTCAAATCTCATTTGAATTCCCACGTGCTGTGGGAGGTACCTGGTGGGAGGTTACTGAATCGTGGGGGCAGATCTTTCCCATGCTGTTCTCA
>NW_012114710.1:19379619-19381612 GCF_000951035.1 Colobus angolensis palliatus
TGCCCAGCCACGTTCAGTTTTAAAAGGGAAACAAAGCATAAAACTTTGGAAAATTTGCCGCCTGACAATGCGATAGAAGAGAAAATCCCATTTTCTGAGATGAAATTCTTGCTGGCTACAGGAATTTGCATAAGTAACAAGGAGCTGAATGTTAATCCCCAAGACAATGGGAAAATGTCTCTCCAGGGGATGTCAGAGGTCTTCACAGCACCCCCTCATATCACAGGCCTGGAGGCCTAGGACAAAAAAGTGGTTTTGGGGCCCAGGTCCAGAGTCCCCATGCTGGGTGGAGCCTAGGGACTTGGTATCCTGTGTCCCAGCTGCTCCAGCCAAAGCTGAAAGGGGACAACATAGAACTCAAGCCATGGCTTCAGAGGGTGCAAGCCTGAAGCCTTGGCAGCTTCTACGTGGTGTTGAGCCTTCCAGTGTACAAGAGTCAAGAATTGGGATTTGGGAACCACTGCCTGGATTTCAGAGGATGTATGGAAATACTTGGATGCCCATGCAGAAGTTTGCTTCAGGGGCAAAGCCATCATGGAAAACCTCTGCTAGGACAGTGCAAAAGAGAAATGTGGGGTCAGAACCCCCACACAAAGTCCCTACTGGGGCAGCGCCTGGTGGAGCTGTGAGAAGAGGGCCACCATCCTCCAGACCCAAGAATGGTAGGTCCACTGAGAGCTTGCACCTGGAAAAGCCACAGACACTCAACACCAGCCCATGAAAGCAGCCAGGTGGGAGGCTGTACCCTACAAAACCACAGGAGTGGAGCTGCTCAAGATTATGGGAACCCACCTCTTGCATCAGCATGACCTGGATGTGAGACATGGAATCCAAGGGGAGCATTTTGGAGCTTTAAGATTTGATGGCCCTATTGGATTTCAGACTTGCATGGGGCCTGTAGCCCCTTTGTTTTGGCCAGTGTCTCCCTTTTGGGACAGCTGTACTTACCCAATGCTTGTACCCCCATTTTATCTAGGAAGTAACTAACTTGCTTTTGATTTTACAGGCTCATAGACTGAAGGGACTTCCCCTGTCTCAGATGAGGCTTTGGACTGTGGACTTGAGTTAACACTGAAAGAGTTCAGACTTTGGGGGAATTGTTGGGAAAGCATGATTGGTCTTGAAATATGAGGACATGAGATTTGGGAGGAGCCACAGACAAAATGGTATGGCTTGGCTGTGTCCACACCTAAATCTCATCTTTAATTTCCACATGTTGTAGGAAGGACCTGGTGGGAGGTGATTGAATCATGGGGGCAGGTCTTTCTCCTGATGTTCTCATGATAATGAGTGAGTCTCATGAGATCTGATGGTTTTATAAGGGGAAGTTTCCCCACGCAATTTGTGTCTCTTTGCCTGTTGTTTTCCATGTAAGATATGACTTCTTCCTCCTTGCCCTCCACCATGATTGTGAGGCTTCCCCAGTCATATGAAACTGTAAGTCCATTAAACCTCTTTCTTTAAATATTGTCCAGTCTCAGGTATGTCTTTATCAGTGGCATGAAAACAGACCAATACAGTACAATTTGCTTAAAAATTTTAAGGGAGTGGTCCTTTTTAACTCCATTATGCCCCTTTTAATTTCCTTCACATAGCAGAGAATGAGGGCTTCACAGGGATCCTTGTGAGGATGTTTATGGTAAAATGTCATTTCCAAAAGAGATTCGACAGCTGATGTTGGCAGCCTATTCTGATAAGACTAAATGTTGTAAATCTGAAGCTGATTGGCCATTGTCATATTACCGTTGACTTGCACCCCATTCTTACAGTGAACTTAACAGTGAGTGCAAACAAGGGGAGATTTCCATTTTATAATCAGATAAAAAGATTCACAGATAAATTTGGTTATATAGAACTTGAGGTAGACTAGTAAAGCCAAGGATGCCGTGATAGTCTTAGTAGTAATATCTGAATATCTATCTATCTATCTATCTATCTATCTATCTATCTATCTATCTATCTATCTATCTATCTATCTATCTATCTATCTATC
>NW_012114710.1:19381662-19483419 GCF_000951035.1 Colobus angolensis palliatus
TATCTATCTATCTATCTATCTATCTGTTTTTGTGTACATATATACACACACATAATCTTTCAGTGAAAGCAACAAGAACAAATATGAGTTTTGACACTCACCAGGTTTGATATTGCTTTATGAAACTCTTACATATTTAGTAGAATATGGTACTTCCTTGATGGCAATCTTTGGTGAAATCAGAGTGAAGCATAAACCTTCATTTATTCATTGTAGGAAACAGCCTTTTCCTGTAGAGAAAAAAAAAACAAAAACATGATGTACTCCAAGTTGCAGCAAGCATTCTAGACCACTATGAGGGAACCTAGTTTGCAGATGAACTTGCAGTACACAGGAGGGCAGAAAAAATTCCTAAAAAGTTAGTTTGGGTCACCAGTCAATTGCTATGCTTCCACACAGATTAGTTTGAGACTTTGCAGTTGTGTTCAACTAACCAGTTTAATTTGCTCTGGGTTTTCTACTACTTGGAACTAGAAATAGTCTAGCTAATAGTTATTTGTGTATATTTATAATTAGAGTGACTTTATAGACTCTTTCTCAGTGTTGATATGAGGTTTATAACTCTATCTTATTATTGGCATTCAGTATATTATTTTTATAAATGTTCATTAAGATTTGAATGGGCTCTGGAAAGAGACCAAGGTTTACTGCAAGAAACTGTTTGATTTTTCTTTTTCTATCCATAGGGATATTGTGACTGCCATATCTGAGTCAAAGGAGGCAAGTGTAATATGCTGATTTAATATAACCAGTTACCACCCTCAAACAAAACAAAACAAAACAAAAAAAAACAAAAACAAACCAACAAAGAAAAAAACCCTAAACTAACGTTATAGCAAATAGCAACATTTTCCAGCTAGTCCACAAAACCCCCAAACACAACAACTGCCTTTCTATGCACTTAGAAATATTTTTATTGAAATTAAACTATGTGGAAGCTCAAATAGCCTTTGAGAACTACCTAAATACTGAATATACAATCTGCTAATAGAAAAATATGCTCTGTGTTTAAAAACATTACCAACAATTTATCTAAAAATATTTTGCAGCTAAAACCAAAATTAATTGAAATAGATTTTTTAAAAGTATTGGAAAAGGATGGATAATGCATAGACTTTGTTTAATTCTACTTTCATAACTTGATATTTAGGCTGTATGAAGAGACTGTAAAATGTAACACAAAACAATGTACATAGATATGTTTCTACATATACATATGCACTAAAATCTCTGAAGAGAAAGTAGTATTCACCAGATATTCCAATGGATCTAGGATCTTGAAAAGTTAAAGGTTAAGGATATAGAATTAAAATTTTATAGGTTAATTTTTCTTTCATAGGTATCACGGTCTCTCATGTTAATCTGTAGATGGTAATGAATATTTGGTCATTCATAAAAGTCAACTTTGTATATATAAAGTGGTAAAAGAATAAACTCTGGAGTCTGTCTGCCAAGGTTTGAATCCTAGGGCTGCCACTTACTGACCAGGTGACCACAGAAACATTCTAATTTCTCAGTGCCTCCCTTCACTTATTTGTAAAATATGAACTCTATAGCTCCTACCTCTTAGGTTTGCAGTGAAAGGTGATGATAAAACTCATGTAAAACACTGAGGGTGTTTCTTGGTACAGAGTAAATGTTAATTTAAAAAACTATTATTATAATACTTGGCTTTCCAGAGATAAGACATGAACATTATATGCATGCATTGTTTATTTTGTACTCTACCTAGATTATATATTTAAGATACCAAACCGTACATTAAATTCATGTCAATTCTTAGGTATAAAATAGCATATAGTTTATAAGTACACATATATACACACATGTATATGTAGGGAAATTGTAAAACACATACACCAGTTCTAAAACTTTGGTTACTTGAAAGATAAAAGGTTGGAGAATGTTATAGTCAAGGAGACTTAGCTATTTCTTCTAAAGATCAATAGGAAAAAGCAAGTGAATGAAGCAAATGTTTTATGGGTGAATAATCACACTACATTATATCCTACGTGTTTGAACTATTTGTAATAAAATATCTAATATGGACAGAATGCATGTATCCTAAAAATTGCTATGAATCTAGACAACATTAGTAACATTTTATTAGAAAAGTTACTGGCTCAGAACTACAAGTTATGAAATTTTTCCAGAGGACATTTGCGTTAAGTACTATTCCTACTGCCTCTAAATAGATACTAAATATGTTGTTCAAAGATATTTTAATCCCTTTAATTCACAGTTTATAACAACTATATTGGAAAATAACAAAATCAGATAAACTTTCTCAGTAAAATAGAATACTTAAACAAAAGTAAGAGTATGTGTTTTCGTGGTTATGTTTTTACTTTATTAATAATTTCCTTATTAATGCATATAAAGATACATTATCTTACACTAATTATAAATTATTTAGTTTAGATCAGTTTTAATAACCCCTGTGACATTGAATTGCTTACAGGTGCTGCTTTCTGAGTGGGTTTTAATAATAGTTAGAATAGATGTGGAGCACATATGCATATACATGCATGTTTAATGCACTTATGCAGACACTCACATAGTGCTATTAGGTAATGTCTATGATGCATAAGATATTTAGACAATCATTTCATACCTACTATGTGCCAAGTGCCAAGAGCTGGGATAGAACCTGAGAAGATAAATAAGATCCTTTGAGAATGATTTATTATCAAATAATCAAAGTATCGTGAATTACAGATTTTGTGTTAATGCATCTGTGTAAAAAGGGCTGTAGAAGGCAAGAGAAAGGTATGAAATCTCTTGGACCATGATTTATGTGAATACTTTTCTCAAAGCAAGGCTACTACATTCCCTTATTCCTTCTTGGATACCATTCGAACTACCGTCTATGCTATTTACACACACACCAAAAGAGAAAGAGAGAGAGAGATTCTCTTGGAATTGTGGTATGTAGTAGGTCTTTGCAGATAGATATCTGTCTGAAGGAAACGTGTTGCCTCCATTAATATGATAAAAAATAAAGAAGTTTGTGAGATTAGATTCTCTGTTAGAAAGGCAAAATTTGATAGAATAAGAAAGCTTTTAAAATAAAAATACCTTTTATTTTTTAGCTGAGACTTTGAGTCTTATTTGCTGTCACTAAAATAGAGTGAAATTGGTTAGATATTTTCCTTTCTCTTCCTTCACATTTGCTAGCCACACCCCCTTCAACCCACAAGAGGATATGTGACTGAAAATGAAAGATGGCCCACATACTGCAATGGGAACATTGTGGCAATACATATGAAATGGTGAGTAAAAATCTAATCTAGTGACATATGCTATGGGGAAAAGTTCTTCTTTACAGATAAGAAAGTAAATATAAAAATATTTGCTCTAAGACTCAGACTATATACTCTAGTATACAAGAGTTTATGAAAATTATATATAAAAGAAGAAATTAATGATATAAAGCAAATAATGATTAATCAAAAAATGTAACTGAGATAAATGAGTATACGTTAGTTTACCCAGTACTTTTGCTGCTGTATTTACAGGGTAGTGTGTTTTCAATTGATTAATGAGGATTGAAGTGGATACGAAGGATTCTTACAATAATTTTAGGTGAAGGAGGCATACGGGCCTTTTTTTCATTCATTCATTCATTCATTCATTCATTCATTCCGTAATTTATTCACTTAGTCAGTTAGCATGTCAGAAAAATTTTGAGAATCTGAGATGAGCATCTTAGTAGCCACATGTGCTTGTTCCTAGATAGGCAGATAAGAACTAATTATAAATTCTTCCTGACCATATGGAACCAAAAGTTCCACATAAATGCTATAAAATATGTGTGCTCTAGTAATAAAATAGGTGACTTTTAATTTAGATTTCAGACAAATCACATGGAAAGTCTCCTTGAAAAACAAGTATTTAAAGCTAAGACTAGAAAAATGAATGGGAGTATAAACAGACCAATATATTCACTGAAAATCAACCTTAGGAGCTCCTCTAGGATTGTCTGGCAGTGGTAAATTCCATGTTTCCCAGAAAGGTCTTGCTTGTGGTTGTGGCTTCACCTTCCCACTCTCACAAAATATCTACAGCTTGGTCACCCAACAACACAAGGTAAGGGTGATGTGGGCTTGTCTGTCCAGTGAAACCTTGGTCTCTTGGGTCATAGAACATCACTGATTTAGCTCAGCAGTGTCACAGATTATTTTGCAGGTGCAAACTCCCCTTTTCATTTGATCCATATAGGCCTTTATTCTAAAATGTAAAGCAAATACCTCCCTGCTTTTCTACTTGTGTTGCATTCTCACAACTTCTCAGATACATTATTTGCCAAAATGGTGTACATGCATGCACATGTGCACACACACACACACACATAGTATACACAAAACAATCAATACATTTAATATAAAAAAAAATTCCTCCTATTTTAAACCTCATGCAAGAGGTACCATATATATATCCCTGTATATAGTTGTTTTTAAATAGGAAAATGTGCTAAAAAATCTTGTAAATAATATCAAAAATTTATAATAATATTTTGATAAAATCTGTTGGAAAAAATGTACAAATCTCTAACGTATCCAGGATTATAAAAGCTGATGCAATGCATGCTATATTATTCAGTAGGGAGCTTTGAGACATTAAGTATGACATGCATTTTCAAATAATATGGGCCTTTGTCCAGTCAAATGTGACAAATTTTCTGAGTAATCCAGTTAGGAATTCTCTAAGCTAAGATTTTTCTTAATTATATTATCAGTGTCAACAATCATAAAATTACATTGTGTTCTACACGCTGCAAGTTTCCAAAATCCAGAAAAAGAGAGACAATGTGCAATAAATTAAAATTTGTTTCCACTGATACAAAAAATACACAACTAAAGGCAGTAATAAGTGTTGAAAGGTGACATATATAGGGTATAAATTTAGAGATGGAGAGTTTACATTAACATTATTTAAGCTACCTCTAAGAACTTTGATTTAATTAAAGACTTTTTAGAATATGTACTTGTAAGAATTTGTAGAATAGAATTATATGCCTCAGAATCCTTTTAATTACACATTCTATTCAGAGATATTTGTATTAATGAAATGTTGGTTCCATGACTTTCTCTATAATGCTCTCAATTTAGTGTCTGATATTTTAAGAATATAAATCTTTAGATTTTTATAAATTCCTAAAATATAAGACATTACCCTCAATACAACCAATTGTCACAAAATATTACATGGCATCTCCTCCTGAGACATTTAACTCCTCAGGGAAAAAACAAATGTCACAAAAATTTTGCCAGTCTCATAATAATGACAATCCAGTAGGGCTAACTCTCAGCTACAAATGATTTCTCGCTTCTACTAACATAAAGACTTTCTAATGCCTGTATTTAATAATGTACCTACTATACATTAATATAAAGTTTTAATCTTAAAGCAAATATTAAAAATCAGGTGTACGGCAAATAAAAATGGATCTAGTAATGTTTCTGTGGTATTAGCTGTTGACGTGTAATTAAGCTAACTCTAGCCTAAGCATTATTATTATTATATTTTAGTATCTCTAGACTTTAAATTACCTGACAGCATGTATGCCAATGTACTATTAAAATAAATCCTATTTTTCATTCTATTGTTTCTGTTATACTTACAATTGTCATCTTTTTCAGAATACTTTAATGTAATGGTAACCATGGAGAGCTTCTAACCTTTATGTCTCTGAGTATAGATGTTAATGAAAAAGGGTTCAGCAGATTTGATTCTGGTTTTTTTTTTGCTGTTGTTGTTTAGAGCTTACTGAAAACTATGAATATTTAGTACAACTGACCATTTCAATGGGAATCCAGCAGAGACTGAATTAGAGACAATCTTCTACTTCTTATTGTGCAGGTGGTCGTTATCACAGCTTTGATTTTCAGTCGGTTTTGATGAGCTGGTATTTTCACAACAATAGAGGGCTCACTTTCAAGTATTTACATTAATTTCTTATGAAACAGAAATAATGACCATCGACTTAGCTTATCTGATAATGACAACAGAGAAAGGTGAGAAAATTAACTAAGCATACTTTCTAATTACTAAAAAAAGTTCTGTTTTACCTTTGACTTAAAAAACTTCAGAATAAAAATTTATTTTCTAAATCAGAACTACTTGTTAGGGGGGTCAAAGAAAGGGGTAGTTCAGTCATTGAGAAAATCTGGATAAAATATATAAATCTCTAAAATGTGAATGAAAGCAGAAATGCTGAAACATTCTGTTTCATGAGTTGTTTTCATTTCCCTTAAATTTACTAAAGGTTGTATTATCTATACATGCAGATTTCCATTCCATATATAAGTTATCTGGCTTTTGCCCCAGAAGGCATGACATTCTGTCCTCCAAATCACCAAGTTCATAAGTCCAATCAAGGGTAGTATTTCAGAAAAGCAAAAGGAGAGGAGAAAGAGGAGGAAGGCTTCCGTAACATATCCTTTTATAGCTTGCACAAGTCTTTATACTTTTATATTATACATAGGGGATATGCAATCAATAGATTTCATTTAATTTTACCAGTTTCAGTAAAATGACTTAACTTCAACCAATAAAAAAAATATAGTCTTCTAACCTTAGAGCCTATACTTTGAGGACAATTAGAGTTAATATTAATTTCAGAGAAATAGGGCCTCCAAAATACACCATGACCTGAAGTATAGGTCTTTAATGTGTTGCCAAAATAGTAAATAAATTATAAAAAGCAAAACATTTTGCATTTTTCTTATTCTATGAATTATCATAGTATAATAGTTGCAAACATCACCTCAAGCACCAAACAGTTGAAATGCAAATTATGCTTTTACCAGTTAATGAATGCATGAATCAGGTGAGTTACTTAATTTCTCTGAGGCTCAGTCTATGAAGTGAAGGATTAAAGAAGTCATGCTCCATAATGAGTCATATTACATAAGGTTTAGTGCATAAAAAGACCTATTGTGTGGCATTTTCCAGGGATCTATATCTAAAACATCCACAGATTCTAGGAGTGTTGATCGTAAGCAACGTATAACTAAGAAAATACTAAAAAAACACATAAAAACCAAGATTCTCTTCCGAGCATATATTAGTGCATTTACCTGAAGATCTAGTGACATCATTAGGCTTTGTGTCCCCACCCATATCTCATCTTGAATTATAATCCCATAATTTCCACGTATCAAGGGAGAGACCAGGTAGCGATAATAGGATCTTAGGTGCAGTTTCCCTCATGCTGTTCTCATGATAGTGAGTGAGTTCTCACGAGAACTGATGGTTTTATAAGTGTTTAGTAGTTCCTCCTACATTCATTCTCCTTCCTGGTGTCTTGTGAAGAAGGTACCTTCTTTCTTCCCCTTCTTTGCTCGTGATTGTAAGTTTCCTGAGGCCTCCTGAGCCATGTGGAAATGGGAGCCAATTAAACACTTTTCCTTTATAAATCACCCAGTCTTGGGCAGTTCTTTATAGCAGTAGGAAAACTGACTAATACATCTAGTTACCATGTTGGAGATTAAACTTTATAAGCTTCTTTTCCTTCTGATGTGAACATTCCACATCCACCTGCATCCCGTGACCATGGAAGAAATAAATCACAGGCCATCGGTATGTGATTTTTCTTTCCCCTAGATTAAATTACTTTGGAAGCAGATAAAGTCTGAGAAGCAAGTACTGAAATCATATCTAAACTATATCATATCTGAATCATTTCCCTCTTCAGTCAAAAACTTGTCTCCATTATTCACCTGCAAAAAAATAAGCCATGAGACCAAAAATGAGCCCTATTTACTCTCAAAAAAAAAAAAAAAGTGTCTGCATAGCAAAAGAAATTATCAACAGAGTGAACAGACAACCTGAAGAATGGAAGAAAACATTTACAAGCTATGCAGCTGACAGGGGACTAAGAACCAGAATATACATGGGATTCAAATAACTCAACAACAACAACAACAACAACAAGAAATAATTCCATTAAAAAGCACACAAAATACACAAATAGGTATTTTTCAAAAGGAGACACACAAATGACTGGCAGATGTATGAACAAAAGTCTCAGCATCACTAATTATCGGAGAAATACAAAGTAAAACCACAATGTGGTATCATCTTACTACAGTCAAAATGGCTATTACTAAAAAGTTAAAGCACAATAGATGTTGGTGAAGGAATACTCATATACTGTTGGTGGGAGTGTAATTAGTGCAACCTTTATGGAAAACAGCATAGCAAAATTTCAACAAACTGAAAGTAGATCTACCATTTGATCCAGCACTCTCTGTACTGGGTATCTACCCAAAGGAAAAAAAAAATCAACATATCAGAAAGATAATTGTACACATGTGTTTACTGCAGCACTATTTGCAATAACAAAGATATGGAATCAACCTAAGTGTCTGTCAATGAATGATTGAATAAAGAAAATGTGACATCTATACACCATTGAATATTACTCAGTCATAAAAGATATCGTGTCTTTTATAGAAACATGGATGGAACTAGACGTCATTACCTCAAGTGAAATAAATCAGACACAGGAAGTCAAATATTGCATGCCTTTCTCATAAGTGAGAGCTAAAAATTGGGCATACATGGATGTAGGGACTGTAATGATAGACTTGTAAGGTGAGGAGGTTGGAAGAGAATGGATAATAAGAAATTACATATTGAGTACCATGTACATTGTTCATGTGATGGGTATTCTAAAAGCTCTAACTTGACAACTGTGCAATATGTCGATGTAACAAAATTGCATTTATACCCCATACATTTATAAAAATATTTTCAAAAGGCAATTGAAAAATATTAAGGCACAACAAAAAGCCAGGATATAATCTTCATTTGTGCAGTCCTCAATTTTCTCAAAATCTAGAATTTTTATTTCACCTTTATTGTAGTTTCAAGTGTACTTGTACAGGTTTGTTATATAGGTAAACTTCATTTTTTTAAGGTTCGGTGTGCAGATTATTTCATCACCTTGGTAATCAGCATGGTACCTAATAGGTAGTTTCTCAATCCTTACCCTTCTCTCTTCCTCCATCCTTAGTAGGCTTCTGCATCAACAGATTCAGTGTTTAGTTTCTACTCATTAGTTAGAACATGTGGTATTTGATTTTCTGTTCCTGTATCAGTTTGCTTAGGATCATGGCCTCTAGCTCCATCCATGTTGCTAAAAGTGACATGATATCGTTCTTTTTCATGGCTGCATAGTATCCCACAGTGTATATGTACCACATTTTTCTTAATCTAGTCTATTGATATTGGGCATTTAGGTTGATTCCATCTTTTTGTTATTTTGAATTGTACTGTGATGAACATCCATGTGTATGTTTCTTTATAGTAGAGCAATTTATATTCCTTTGTGTATATAGCCAATCATGGAATTGCTGGGTTAAATGGTAATTCTGTTTTAAGTTCTTTGAGAAATCTTCAAACTGCTTTCCACATGGCTGTATTAATTTGCATTCCGACCAGTAGTGTATACTCTTTCTCTTTTTTCCACAACCTTGCAGCATCTGTTATTTTTTGACTTTTTAATAATAGCCATTCTGACTGGTGTGAGATGGTATTGCATTGTTTTTCTGATATGAATTTCTCTAATGATTAGTGATGTTGAGCATTTTCTAATATACTTGTTTTCTATGTGTATGTCATCTTTTGAAAAGTTTTTGTTCATCTCCTTCACCCACTTTTTAATGGAGTTGTTAGTATTTTTGCTTGTAAATTTAAGATCTTTATAGGTGTTGGATATTAAGCCTGACAGAAGCAGTTTGCAAATATATTCTCCCAATCCATATATTGTCTGTTTACTCTGTTGATAGTTTCTTTTGCTATGCAGGAGCTCTTTAATTTAATTAGGTCCCACTTGTCAATTTTTGTTTTTATTGCAATTGCTTTTGTCATCTTTGTCATGAAATTTTTGCCGGATCCTGTGTCCAGAACGATATTTCCTAGGTTATCTTTCAGGGTTTTCATAGTTTTAGGTTTTACATTTAAGTCTCTAATCCATTTGGGGTTGATTTTTTGTATATGGTTTAAGGACGGGGTCCAGTTTCAATCTTCTGCTTATGGCTAGCCACTTACCCTGGCACCATTTATTGAATAGGGAGTCTTTCTCCCATTGCTTGTTTTTCATTGACTTTTTCAAAGATTAGATGATTGTAGTTGTGTGGCTTTGTTTCTGAACTCTCAGTTCTATTCCATTTGTCTATGTGTCTGTTTTTGTACAGTACCATGTTGTTTTAGTTACAGTAACTTTGTAGTATAGTTAGAAGTCAGGCAGTGTAATGCCTCCAGTTTTATTATTTATGCTTAGGTTTGCTTTGGCAATTCTGGATCTTTTGTGGCTCCATATAAATCATATAAATTTTAAAATAGTTTTTTTTTTTTGATTCTATGAAGAATGTCATTAGTCATTTGAGAGGAATAGCATTCAATCTGTAAACTGCTTTGAACAGTATGGTCATTTTAACAATATTGATTTTTTCTTATCCATGAGCACAGAATTTTTTTTATTTGTGTCATCTCTTACTGCTTTGAGAAGTGTTTTGCTGTTTTACTTGTAGAGCTCCTTCACCTCCTTGGTTAGTATATTCCTAGGTATTTTATTCTTTTTGCAGCTACCATGAATGGGATTGCATTTTTGATTTGATCTCAGCTTGGTTGTTCTTGATGTATAAGAATGCTAGTGATTTTTATACGTTGATTTTGTATCCAGAAACTCTACTCCGGTAGAGACAATGGAGTTTTCTTGATATAGAATCATGTTATCTGCCAACAGGGATAGTTTGACATTCTCTTGTTCTTATTTGATGACTTTTATTTCTTTCTCTTGTCTGATTGCTCTGGCTAGGACTTGTAGAGCTACATTTAATAGGAGTGATGATAAGGTCATCTTTGTCTCACGTTTCAAGTGGAATGCTTCCAACTTTTGCCCATTCAGTATGATGTTGCCTGTGGCTTTTTTAAAGATGGCTCTTATTATTTTGAAATATGTTTCTTCAATGTCTAGTGCATTGAGGGTTTTAACATGAAGGGATGCTTAATTCAATTGAAAGCCATTTTTGCCTCTATTGAAATGGTCGTGTGATTTTTGTTTTGAGTTCTTTTTAAGTGATGAATCATATTTATTGATTTGCTTTTTTATTTTCTTCTATTTATTTATTTATTTTTGAGATGGAATATGACTCTTGCACCGAGGCTGGAGTGTGATGGCACGATCTTGGCTCACTGCAACCTCCTCCTCACAGGTTCAGGTGATTCTCCTGCCTCAGACTCCTGCGTAGCTGGGACTATAGACGTGCACCACCATTACCGGGTAATTTTGCAGTTTTAGTAGAGATGGGCTTTGCCGTCTTGGCCAGGCTGGTCTTGAACTCCTGACCTTAGGTGATCTGCCTGCCTCCCAAAGTGCTGGGATTACAGGCTTGACCCACCACGCCTGGCCTGATTTGCATATTTTGAAGCAACCTTGCATCCCAGCAATAAAGCCTAGTTATTATGGTAAATTAGCTTTTTCATGTGCTGCTAGATTTGGTTTCCTAGTGTTTTGTTGAGTATTCTTTCATCTATGTTCATCAAAGATATTGGCCTGAAGGACCTGAAGTTTTCCTTTATTATTATTATTTTTTGGTTGGTTTTATCTTTGCCAAGTTTTGGTATCAGGATGATGCTGGCCTCACAGAATGAGTTAGGGAGGAATCCCTCCTCCTCAATTTTTTGAAATAATTTCAGTAAAAATGGTAACAGCTCTTCTTTATACAGTTCGTAGAACATCTGTTTGGTCCTTGGCTTTTTTCAGTTGATAGGCTTTTATTACTAATTTAATTTCAGAACTCATTATTCGTCTGTTCAGGGATTCAATTTCTTCCTCATTCAATCTTGGAGGTTGTACATTTTGAGGAATGTATTAATTTCTTCTAGGTTTTCTAGCTTGTGTGCATAAAGGTGTTTGTAGTAGTCTCTGAGGTTTTTTTTGTTGTTGTTGTTGTTTTTTGTTTGTTTGTTTTTTTAATATTTCTGTGGAGCCAGTGATAAGGTCACCTTTCTCTTTTCAGATTGGTTTCATTTGGACCTTCTCTCTTTCAGTTCAGCTCTGATTTTTGTTATTTCTTATCTTCTGTAATCTTTGGGGGTTGGTTTGCTCTTGTTTTTCTGGTTCTTCCAGTTATGATGTTAAGTTGTTAGTTTGAAATCCTTCTAACTTTTTAATATGGGTGTAAGAATTTCTTAATTTCTGCCTTAATTTCATTATTTACCCACAAGTCACCCAGGAACAGCTTGTTTAATTTCTATGTAATTGTATGGTTTTGAGCAATTTTCCCAACATTGATTCTGTTTTTATTGTGTTGTGGTCCGAAAGTGTGGTTGGTATAATATTTTTTTTAATCTGTTGAGAATTGTCTTATACCTGATTATGTGGTTGATTTTAGAGCAGTGCCATGTGCAGATGAGAAGAATGTATATTCTATTGTTTCTGGGTGGAGAGTTCTGCGGATGTCTGTTAGGTCCATTTAGTCAAGTCTCAAGTTGAGATTCTTAATATCTTTGTTAGTTTTTTGCCTCGATAATCTGTCTAATACTTTCAGAAAAGCATTGATGTTTCCCAATATTATTATTGTGTGGTTATCTAAGTCTCTTCATAGGTCTCTAAGAACTTGCTTTATGAATCTTGAGTGCTTCTGTGTTGGGTGAATATATATTTAGGATAGTTAGGTATTCTTGTTTAATTGAACCCTCTACCACTTTCTTCTTTGTCTTTTTTGACCTTTGTTGGTATAAGGTCTGCATTTTTTCTAAAATTCAAATAGCAACCCATGATTTTAAAATCCATAATTTTATATAGAAACTAGGGAGAATTTTTTCCACCATTACTTATTCCAGATAAGAACCATATACAATTTAAGCTAATTCAATGAGTACATTTCATTTTCCTATCTCTTAGATCGGTGTGAGACTTAAGTCTTCCTACTCTCAGAAATTTAGAATCGGTAAGTTCTCTTATTATGGGAGCTAAGTGAGGGAGATTGTTGTCCTCACTGCTGATTTTGATTATAAAGAGAGAGCATTTAAGATGAAACTCCAAGAGGATCCAAATAATGAATAATGGCAATCAGAAAAAAACCTGAACCCTTAGTGATGCCTAAGTCCAGTGCAGTGTTTCATATTTTAAGTTAATTGAACATTATATCCTCTCTCTCTCTCTTTAAAAGACAGATCAAATTTAAGTTTTTGCTAATTGTGACCAAAGTATGCTGATTTATACACTAGACAAAAAGGAAGAGGTTGCTTGCTTGGAAATGAAGTATAAGAATGCTCTTATTTTTTAAGTAGTCAAGTATGTTATGAAGTGCATAATAGAAATTAATAATTTTAATTTAAATATAATTGTGCAGACTTCTATAAGTGTGTCAATCTGAAATGTTCTCAATCTGAACTCATGTGAACTAAAGAAACAGGTATTCTCCCCTCATAAACCCAATATACAGTAATAGAACAAACATGATATAATCGCTACAGATTGTCCTGTTAAATGCTAGGATAAATGAGTCACACAGAAGTTACTGGTCCACATTAGTTCTAAAATCCAGCAGAGAATATATTAATGTTCTTTCAGTAAGACTCGAAGGCCCAGGAATATGTTTCCATGACTTGTTGCTCTGCCCACAGGCTCTTGTTATACCCTCTGATTCATAGTTACTTTTTCAAGAAATATATCTTTTGAAATATATGCACCTCACAGTAATTATAAACAAGGTTTCATCTTTTGGAAACTTTGATTTCCAAAATATTATTTTCATTTTCTAGTCTCTCTTCCCCATTTAGTTCAAGTTGATGGTGTTTTTGTGCATACACTTTTCTTAAAAAGTCTGTGGTCATCTATGAAACTTATTGGGGTTTACTTCATTAATCAAATGCCACACTTACAAATATATTCAAATGAACACTCCCTCTTGTGGGCTTCTACAAAGGCTGCTGAATGACAAAAACTTTAAACCTTTTAGAAGCCATATCTCTGAGTTCTTTGTTCAGGCATAAATTTAGTCTTGGATCCTTTTGAGATCTTAACAAATATTTTACAGCCACAGTCTTAGCTGTATCTTTACTATATATTCCAAAGTGTACCCTGGATTTTTTTTTTGTCTTAAAATTATTTCTTAATTTTAGTATGTTCGACCATCTAGAACAATTGGTAAGTTTCAAAGTCAGCAAATTCCAGCTCCTTTATGTATGATAGTTCTACCTTTATCTTTCCACTCACATCTCATGTTTTATTCGAAGCAGTAAGTAGTATTCAGGCAACATACTTAAAACTCTGGCTGGAAACATTTCCTGTGTCAATCAGTTCATTAGGCACATTATCTACTTTTCGCATTACCAGAGGCAGTAATACTGCTAAGTTTCTACCACTACATAAAAAGGATTATATTTCTTACAGTTTCCAATAACATTTTATTCACTTCCCCATAAGTCTTCACTGGAAGACTCTTTGATGACCTTGAGCAGAAGCTAATAGTCTCTTCAATGTGCTTTAGGCTTTTTCTACCATTCTTTCAAAATCTCTTGTGATTCCTCCCTTGCCCCTTTCCCAAAGTCTCCAAAGTTTTAAGTGCTTTTTGACAGTAAACACTCTAATGTCAGGTATTAAATTCTATATTAGTTATCCATTTCAAAACAACAAATTACTCATAAACATAGTGGCTTAAACAATAAGGAATCTTTATTGTCTCTTACATATATATGTTAGAAATTTGAAAGTAGATAATTGGGGTGATTCTGTCTCAGGGGCTTTCATGAGACTTCAAGATGTTGGCTGGAGTTACAGTCACCTGAAGGTTTGTTGAGGCTAGAGCATTTGTCTTCAAGATGGCTCCCTCAGATGGCTGGCAAGTTGGTACTGGTGTTGGCAGGAAAACTCAGTGTTTTCCTCTATGAGTCACTCCACAGGATTTCTGAAGTCTGAAATCTGACTACCCCCAGAGAGAAAGGTGTCAGCTGCAAAATTTGTTATGACATAGCCTCAAAAGTCAGACACCATCATTTCAACAAAGTCCTTTCAGGCACAGGCATCAGCCCCTTTCTCTGTGGAAGGCACTATCCAAAAGCACAAATACTTGGAGGTATAGATCATTGAGCGCCATTGTAGAATATGGTTCTCAAAGAATGCGTGATAGAAGAACAGGTATTTAACATGCATTTGAGCGGTTATGAGGAATGAAAAGGTCCTGCTACCCCAACAAGAAAGGGAGAAAAAGTATCAAATACCTGTTGTTCACTTTCAGCATTACAATTGATTCATAATGGTGAAAAATATTTGATTTAGTATTATCTGTACCAAATTTTCTGGCATTTCAGTTTTTTCATTAAACCTAATTATTAAACTCATGTATAATGTATTTCATTCTTGTTTAAGCTCTCCTATTTTATTTCTTTTCAATTTGTAATCACAAGTGTTTAAGTGAATAAGTGTCAGCTATGCTGAATCCAAGAGTAGAAAGTTAATGGGTCTCTTTATAAATTCATTATGATATCTTTGAAGTCTTATTTAACTCTAAAATTGTATGTTATTTTGATAAGAGACATTAAAAATTTTTTAAGAATTAAGATATAATTTGGAAAATTCTCAGGACTTTTAGACATTTGTTGTAATATTGTTAAAGTAAAAATATGTAACTAAATTATAAAACATGGGTGAAGAAATGAAAGCAATAGTTGGGATTAAAACAGTAGAGAATTTTGAGTAAAAGATTTTTAAAAAATTACCAAAAGAAATCAAGGAAAAGTTAAACATATGGACTAATGGTCACAAACTCAAAAACCTACTGGACAGGGCAGGTAACATTTAAAATGGAAAAAAAAAAAAAAAGGAAATATATTCTGAGAATGGAGTTTCATGGGAGGTTCCTTATCTCTTCTTCTTCTGTGGGTGCTGCCAGGCTGGTCTTCACATCAACAGTGGCTCAGGGCTTCTAGTTCTCAAGGATCCTATGGAGTTGGGGAGAAAAAGGGTGGTACAGGGCAAGTTAAAAACACCACAATGTTCATTCTTCCTACAGAAATTTACTTTTTATTGAATAAACATTCTTTAAACTGTTGCCAGGCTTTGGTTAATTTCCAAAGTTTTGAAAAGTTAATGCTGACAATTTTTGCCAGTGTTCTTGCTTGTTTGATGGATGGAAGGGTAGATTTTTTTGGAGGTTCTTATTCTGACATTTCAAAAGTGCTTCCCAAATATCTCATTTTAAAATATATATAATATATGCAGCATACAGCCACAGAAAGGGCAACGGTTTGCGCCTTCTTATGTAGGCAGGTGTAGCTCAGGGCTAGAACATTAAATATAACCTGATAAAAACTACCAATGTGGATAGTCACTTGGGCAGACAATCCATACGGGTCTGCAGCAACCTCAATTCTTGCCTCCTCAGAAGAAATAATTTGACCGAGGGTACATAAGGCAGAGTGAGAAACTGAGGCAAATTTTAGAGTAGGAGTGAAAGTTTCTTAAAACAGTTTAGGGCAGGAATGAAACTAAGTAAAGCATACTTGGAAGAAGGCCAAGCAGGCCAGTTGAGAGAGTCAAGTCTGTGGCTTGACTTTCGACTTGGTGTTTTATAAGTTGGCATGTGTCCGGTCTCCTTTCCCTTGATTTTTTCCTTGGGATAGGCTGTCCACATGTGCCCTGGCCTGCCAGTGCTTAGGAGAGGCTGCATGCGCAATGTGTTCGCTGAAACTGTGCACATGCTCACTCAAGCTGTTCTTCCCTTACCAGTCAAGTGTTCCTAGAAGGTCATATACTGGTTAAACGTTGCCATTTTGCCCCAGAGTGTACATGCTTGAGCCCACTTCTCCAGACTCCTGAGATGTGATCTGGAAACTGGTAACCACAGATTTCAGATGTTTTCTATGAGGAGGCTACCTTTCCCTGATGCTAACTGTGACCAATTATTATTTTAGAGACACAGTTTATCAACTGCCTGACCATCACCTGACAGTCCCCTGACATTGCTGGCGGGAGAGGGTGGCCCTCTCCTCCCCTACTCGTGTCTTCCTGACTACCTACTCTAACATTATCACTTTATTATAGTAATAAAAATGAAATAATATATTTCAGAAGCAGCCAAAAATTGTATTTATTTTATTCTGTATAAGAGGTCAGAACAGGTTGGGCACAGTGGCTAACATCTGTAATACCAGCACTTTGAGAGGCCAAGGCAGGGGGATCACCTGAGGTCAGGAGTTCGAGACCAGCCTGACCAACATAGAGAAACCCCATCTCTACTGAAAATACAAAATTAGCTGGGTGTGGTGGTTCATGCCTGTAATGCCAGCTACTTAGGAGGCTGAGGCAAGAGAATCGCTTGAACCCTGGAGGCAGAGATTGCGGTAAGCCGAGATCGCACCATTGGACTCCAGCCTGGGCACCAAGAGTGAAACTCTGTCTAAAAAAAAAAAAATGTCAGAACAATGAATAATTTCAAAAAATATGGTCAATTTAAGCAGAAAGTAAAGATTTTGGACTTTCTTATAGGAAAGCTGAATGGTGGGTGCTGAGTGGTTAGTCTCGCATATCCTGAAAATTCACTTTTATAAATCACATAACTTTTTACAAAATACATATTTATGTTCTTAAATCAAAATACATGTTTATAACCTTAAATCATAATCAAAACCAATCCATTAATTAGTACAGGCTCTACCACCTCCTCCTTTCAAACAAGTGCAGAATTTGTTTCTGTATATTTATATATCCATGGGGCACTTGTTTGTCAGCTAATTGAAAAGAGATTATGTTCTTTCATGTTAGCTGTGAGGTATTGGGTTAAAAAGAAAGGAAATGAGAAGTATAGACTAAAATGGAAAGGCTTCTGATGTATACTAGGTGTCTTGGAGTGGTAATAAGCACACCATAGAGATGGGAAGTTAGATACAGAAGCTGATGAAACTAGTCAAGAGGATTCAGAAGTCAAAAACATTATTTTTGCAGACCTCAATACTGTCTTATTTGCCCACACATTAGAGGCTCTGTGAAATCATAATATGACTAGGCTTTTGATGTTGATGATCCCGAGATGGATGATGGCAGCACCTGGGGCTTCCCAAGTGGCCTTGCTCAGGGATCATGAAGACAAATAGGAGACAGAGCAGGAGTGGAAGAGGAGAGCAACCAACACATGATGGCAGAAAAGAGATTTGCAGAACTCACAGACATTAATAAGTAGAAAATTTTGGGTGGAAACTGTGGCCCTGCTTTAAATGGGTGGACATTGTTAAGACCATAAACTGGTGGCCTACATTTAAATTGCATTTTCCTTTTATCCTTTTGACCTTCTTTTAGGTGGTCCACTCCTCCGTCCAACCTTCTAGTTTCCTTAGCACATACTTGGTGATCTGCCTTCACGAGAATGATAAACTAACTCCTCAGTGAATAGATTACATTGAATTGACTTCAAGACACATTGGGGCATGTACTGCAAATAGACAACTCTTACAAATCTAGATACCTGAATTGCTTCTGCCCAAGTACTCTTGAAGTTCAATTTGTCTGTCAGAAGTGATTTACTATTTATATTTCCAAATATATATGTGTTTCTGAAAGGTCTGTTTACTGTTCTGTCAGGGAAACATACTGTTAAATGAGTGAACTGTTGATCTAAGCCACTGACCCACAGGATTCCTTGAAATGTTCTAGCCATTACCCGGTGAGCATCTACTGATTTAGTCAAACATTTTATTCCTTCACAAAAAGCTAGGTTACTATATTCGTCTTCTATCCTTAAAAATTTCTGCATGGAATAGGACAACTTAAAGCTTTTCCCTGGGACAACAGTTATCTGTTACATTCAACCCACAAAGAACCCTATGTGGTCTACTTTATTCTATGTTAACTCTAAACTGTTATGTCGAGCTTGTTGCTATCCTGCCTTGATTAACTGATGATACCAATGATTTCTGCTACAAATGCCCTTATAGGGAAGCTGATAACTCTTCATGCTCTCAATGTCAATTTACTCTTCTTAACTCATATGAATGGAGTGTCTGTATATTATAATGTCTGATATAACATTTTTGAAAAAGAAAGAGGCCATTAACTGATGGAACACTAGAAAAATCGGCACAAAAATAACAGAAATATATTTTGCATATTAATTAACATTTCAAGAACTATATGTACTCATTATTATATATATGTTTGTATTCAAAATTATATATACATATGCATACACATATATACAAATACATGCATATACACATATGCATACTATATATACACATATTTATAGTATTTCCCAGTTTTCTTGTACTATGTAGACTCTTCTGAAATAATGCCTTATGTGTATATCTTTACCACGAAGCTCCACTAATTTGATAGAGGGCAATAAGTATCAGACTTTTGAGGCTTCTTATATTTCCTTGGTACTACATATCAGCTATATTACATTCTTCCACTGGAAACTTTTGCTGTGACCACTGCTTCTCTTCTTTTTCTATAACATGTTTTTACTCGTAATAATCCAGAGAATATTAGAAAAAGAATTTAAACTGGATGATACACAGGTATTTCCCATATCCCTTTCAAGCCATAGATTTTACTAGTTACTAAATGAGAAGGAACTGGAAGTTAAGATTGTAAATCATTTGGTGCTGGTTAAAACTTCCTCATGTTTAAGTTAACTAAGACAGTTTTATATGATGTTCTTCAGATAAAGCACTTTCAATAAATCTTTGCTGCTTTTTAAAAAAATCTGAAGTTAAACAACTCCTTTGGGTATTCCTGACGAAAAACATTTTAATTAGTTGAGTCTCAAAAGACTTTGGCATTGCAGATTCTGGTGCTCACTCAATGTCGGGATGAATAGGGATGACCATAGATAGAAATACTTTAAATTATTTTCTTTCCTATGATTATTTTAAAGATATTTTTCCCTTGGTTCTATACAAAATTTTTTATACTGGAGCATTTTGAATATTATATTTGATTAAGAACCATTTTGTTTAAGACTACTCTCCATAGACTTCACTATATCCCCTTGAAAGTGGCAACAGCTCATATGTTTTCCAAGAACTTTTTACACATGATGGCAGGTGATGAAGTACGGTCAAATATTCAGGTAGTGGGGTGAAAAAATTGGGATTTGCACTTGGATTCACTTAAGCGTTTTGACACTCAATACCTTCATCTTCAAAATAATGATTTTTTTTTCAGAGGAAGAAAAGAGATAATGTCTAAGAAAAAAATAAATCTTCTAACACTGTACAGTGCTCCACAAATTCTAGTTTTTATTATTCATGACTATTACAGATGATTGGAAAATTTATATAAAATGCCCTTGTCCCTAAAACATCGATACCAGAGAGGTTATTGTGGAGCAAAAGGAAGTTGCAGTGTTTTCTCGACTATCTCTGTGTCCAATCTAGTACTGCCATCCGCTCTCAGTAACCAGAACCTTTCCAAGGTGGATATGCTGATGCTTACCTCTTAGGGCAACAATCAGGGTTGAATGACTTATCCTCATCCTTTTGCTACAATGTCTCTAGCTCATTTTCCCTTTTTCCATGGGTGAGTACCAAGAAATAAAGGTCAGAAATTAGAAAACTCTGAAAGCTAGCCACTTGCAATGGCACATAATTGTATCACTGACTGCATGTGGATCTCATAGGTTATGATCAAAAATGAAGTTCATTTATTTGAGCTAGCTGTTTATTTCTTCTTTTCAGGAAGCATTGAGAGGCTTTCTAGGATGTGCCAGTGTGTGTGTGTGTGTGTGTGTGTGTGTGCGCGCGCGTGGGCGCAGAACGATAAATTAACTTATTTCTGAAAAAAAGGTGAATTATGAGGAAGTGCCTTCATTAGCTTTTCTTATTGCTTTATTTGTTTTGAGAAATATAATGGTCTGAAAACAAGCTTTTTGTAATAGCATTGGCATTAAAAACAATTTCCAAGACTCTATGATCATGTGCAGATTTACATAATAACAAACTCTACTAAAAGTGTTGTAAATTAAATAGATGTTCAAATTAACAATTGAGACGCCCATGGGCTAACTTAAACAAACAAATATCTCTTAATATCCAGCTGAGAAGCCAGAATAAGACATTAGAGAAATTGTCACAATGCTGGGATTTTATCCTGGCTGTACAATATTTTAGTTCCTCCACCTGAAGACTTTGTGGGGAAAGGGCATATTAAAATCCTTAAGTCAGGTAACATAGTCTGACAGACCCTGTCACACACTATCACAGATGCTGATATGTAATAAATATCTGGCTTTTGATCTTCCTTATACCATCCTTCTTTTATTTGCCTACTTTCCTCTTCTTTTCTCTCAATTGCTTCACTTGATTTCCCATGGTAACTCACCTTCCCAGAAAGAAGGGGAAAAAAGAAGTTTACAGACACCAAGTGAGTACATTTTTCAAATATTTAAATAAGTTTTGCTATAGGCGATTCGATATGATTGCTCATTAGAAAAAGCTAATCTTCTAAACTTTAATATTTTACAAATTGGAAACTAGATTGTATCAAGGGATGAAATAAAATGATTGGCTATGATTAGAAATCCATTGTCAGATTGACTTGAAAAGCATTTTTATGTCAACGTTTACCATTTTTATTATGGTGAACAAGTGATTTATCCTCATGAAGTCTCAATGTTCTCATCTGGAAAATGAGTACAGTATCAGGCACCTCACATGACTATTATGAAGATAACATGATATTATAAATTGAAAGGTGCTTAAATGGGTTCTTGGCTCACAGATCACAATATATGTACATAGGTGTTTTAGTTATTGTTGTACTTCAAAACCATAGTATCTGAAGTCAGAGAATATGCATTTTTATTATTTCACTAAGTTTGGTGACTAGATATTCTTATAAAATCTTTCTGTTTTATCTAGATCTTTAATTTCTCCAATTTGAAAACACAAATAATAATTACACTGATAACATCAGAAATGTATCAGTCAGCATATCATTAAACTATAGTAATGAAATACCCCCAAATTTCAATGGCTTAAGACAATAAAATATTATTTCCTACTCATGTAACATGTCCATTACAGGCCAGCAGCAAACTCTGCTTCAAGTCATTGCCAACTTTCTTTTGGGACCCAAGATGATAGAGCGGTCACTACCAGAGATACTACTGTTCACCAAGGTGAAAAGACGGAAAAACATGGGAAGGCACACGCTAACTCATAAAATACCTACCTGAAAGTGATTCACATCATTTTATTATTACATTTCATAGAACAAAGTAAGGCATATGGCTGCACTTAACTTTAAATGGGCAGGAATGAACAGTTTATCATGTAACTGGACAGAAGAAGCCCAAACACCAGTATCTGGCTCCAAAATCTACAAAAGTATGTATTTGAATTAAAAAAATCATTTATAGTAAAAGCGTTTTATAAATTGAAAAATATACATAGCGCATATTATTATTACAGTTTAGAAAAAATAAATTTCCTATTTTATATTTATTTTGTATGTATTTTTAAACCAGCGTTCTGTAACACTACTTGAGATTTATTAATTGAGATTTACTTGAAATCATACTATTTTTCTTTGTAAGAAAGTAAATATTTTAGCATTAATTAAGCAATTGGATGGAAACAGAACTCATGGTTGATTTCAAAGGAGCCTCCTCAGATAAAGTCCTCAACAGTACTTTGGTTCCTGTATAGAAATAAGAAAGCCCTTCTGAACACTGTGCAAGAGCTTGATGCACTTTTGAGTTCCTTCTTGATTAGAATCTGTGAATCTCTGATAATTGCCTTAGAAAATGAGTACCAAATAAAATGTAGGTATGCTAACATTATATGTTGCAGAATTATTCTGAAGCTGAAAGAAGGTAATATTAGTGTAAGTGAATATGATGTTCCATACTTATTGGGAAATTATTTCACGGTCAGCTTAGTTCTCCTGACGCTCCTCATTCTCTGCTGCCTCTTTTCATACCCTCTGTTTTCCAGTAACCTATCAGCTTTTCCCTAACTGTCATACAAGTGGACTAATCTGTGCTCTCTTTATTGGTTGGTGCTCCAGGCCTCATATATTTATGCAATAATACTTGTTATGACTTTTTTTATGTGAGATGTCATTAACATACATGGCTATCCTCAGGTAACAAGTACTTAATAAACTCACCATTTAATGACTTTTTTTTTCAATATACTAGTCATTTTACTAAAAATCAGATAAAAGTCTTTTATGCCTATGCAGTTTTACATGCTCTGCATATTTTAATGTTTATAAATGATGCACTTTTTTAAAAAAAATTATTTCCAAAGCCACAGACTCAAACAGCATTTTAGTAAATATGCTTTAGCACACGTATAGCAAATATGTTTTAATATAAAAGACCCTAACATATTAGTTAATGATAATTAGTAAAGCAAGCATAAGTAAAGCTGTGTATAATCTTGACTTTCTACCTGAACAGATTGAATCTACCACTTGTCTCTCTGACACCCTAAAAAAATGTTCAGTTTTTTAACTTTGATTTTAAATGGACAGCAACTGTTCTCCCTAGGGAAATATTCTCAGCAGAAAATCCGAGAGTCCTATAGTCAATAATAAAGAAAAAAAATGTGACAAATGGGAAAAAGATCTTCTGAATAAATACGTAGGTCACGAACAAAATGATATACTTAGAAGCATTTTTATGGTATCTGTACATCCTCTTTTCAAGACTGAATTTATCAGAGAAATGTCCAGCAATGTGCGACTTTGTGTGATACTATGGCATTCAAAAGCATACAAATTTTTTGAGTGAGGTTGTAAATGATATAAAATATCTCCTTTTAAATCTGAGCTTATACAGTTATATCAACTCCAGAGTTGTAGCACACATTGAAGTAACTATAAACAATAATGTTTTCAACTAATAATATCTGGAATTGTTTTTTTTTTTATCTTGTAATAGGTAAGTTCAGATCACCCCATAACCAGAGTGTAATGAAATTGTCAACATTTTCTTCATTTCTTCTTTTCCTGACAAATGGTGTGAACATATCACCTTTTTCTCTTAATGGAAAACCTAACTGGAATACATCAAAATGCTATTAGGTTTTTCATTTTCTTCTACAATGCAATGCTGGGGAATGCGTGCAGCCTTCATCTGGGCACCACTGTGGAATATTCCTTGTCCCTGATAAAATGACTGCACAGGAAAATCAAGCAGAATTGTTCTCTGACTTGTATTGCTGCTCCTTTGTTACAGTCTCTCCAAGAATGTGTGCAGGGGGATTATCTGTGCTGTAGGAATACACATGGGTTATGTTAACCAAATGTGTTTAAAATTTTACCCAAGTAATTTTAATGTGCAAACAAGTTTAATGAAAAGGTCTTCATGTCCAACACTACTTATGCATATGCTGTATTTTGGAATGAAAGGAAGTGCAGCAACACAGACAGCTTGCCATGCGTTTCAAAAGGCGCTTATTGCAATATTATGTAGGAAGAGGGAAAAATAAAATCAAGTGCCCTTACCCCATGGGAAATATCTGTAGACTATTCATTGTTTAATTTATTTGGTCTTGAACTAAACCAATAATAGGATATAAAATAAATCCAAGTGAGTATACATGAGGCATAGGCATAGAAGTCAATATAGAAAAAGAATATTCCTTCCATCCATAAAATGTTACCTATGGATTATAACTATTAAAATAGAAAGTATCATTTATTCTGTAGTGACAATTTAAGAAGAAGAAAACATTAAGTGGCGTTTTTGTTGACCTCATTAGCAATTTTATTTCCTTGCTATAAAATAAAAACAAGAATACTTAAAATGAAGTGTATGTATATTTTCTCTATGACATAAAATTTCTAAAGACGTAGTTATTTGCCAGAAACATGGGTTTTTTACTAAGTCACACAAATTACAAATGGTCATTTTTTAGAAAGGAAGTCCAGTATGACATAAGTAATGTGATAATTGAAGAAATCATATAATTATAGCAAAAAATAGTTTAAAGCTATTTTGAACAGCCTTTGGATTCAGCAAAATAGAAATTTCTCCTTGCTTACTTGTATCAGTCAGCTTTAAATTGTTAATGAATGAAGAAACAATTGAATCTTTTTTTCCAGGTGTGTTATTCCTAACAATCCTTCAGCGATTCTTCTAGCAATGTCTGAACGGTGGTATCTTGATTCGCTCTGAATGACAGGTCCAGAGAAGCATTTCTCCTAATGCTTGGAAAGAGCAATAAATATTTTCTTGGAGCTCTTGTTATGATTTATTTTTAAAATCTTAACTAGAGTTATGGGAAAGACTTCATAGTGAAACATTTTTGTTTTATTTCACCTCAATTGAAACATATCAGCTATGGAGTGAAACTCATTTCAGGTACAAAAATGATGCTACAATATTCAATAACTGAACTTCCTAGAACAAATGGCTATTAAGAACACAGAATATAGTCCATTCCATCCCCAAATAATCTACTGCTAAATGTGGGATGGACACTGTAAGGCCAGGAAAAACATATTTATGCCTCCCCCCTTCCTCTTTTATGTGTCTGAATAATTTAAAGGCCAAAATCAAATGTTATGCATCACATTTTCCTAAGGGAAGAAACTTACCCTAAATTGAAAATCAGAATTTAATATTCTCCTGATAAATATATACTGCCTCCATTAGAGCAATTTGGGGGCTACTCAGTTACTGTCTTCAAATTTGCTTTATTTAAGGTACAATAGTGACTGTAGAGAAATTTGCACTTTTTATTCAGGCTCATCAGTGTAGTGTAGCTGTGATCTCAGATAGAATATTTTCAAACAAAGAAAGACTAAAATGCACCTAGAAAATCAAATGTTGAGGTCATTAGCTATCACCATTTGGTTTTGCGGTAATAACATTCCAGTTGCATACATGGCAATTTACATAGCATTACCCATTATGCCCTGTGCTGCAATTTGGCTTTTGGAGGTTACTGTACCTTGATTTACTCTGTTAGAAGAGAGCATTTTCTAAGCATCGAAGCCATGCTGTTTCAGGGCCCACTGTACTCTGTACTCGCAGATTCTGTGAAAACAACGTGCAATGACATATTGAACTGGAAATCTTGAAATTTTTACCATAAAAAATCTTTAGGAAAAAATCTCACAATCTTTTATTTAAAGCAAATCAAAGAAAGGTAAATTGGAAACCGACAACTATAAGTTTCATCTTTTCATGCATTTTGCATCTATGACAGATTTCTCTGGCTTCCATTATTTGTGTGGCATGTATTTGTTTTATTTTTAATTATAGATGTGAAGTAGCTGCCTCACTGATTCATTTACTTCAACATTAGCTGCTCACGGTGGATGCTCAATCCACTAGATATCTGTCACAATTTTGGATTGGATACCCATTATCGAGATTGATAGCAGTTATCAAACCTCAAAATACGTGTGTGTTCTCTTTTAAATATTAGCTGTCAGAGTGTGATAAGTTGTGTTGGGTTGTATAGAGCAGGGTTGAACATATGACACAAGGAGGCTTAGTTTTAAAGACGAACACGCTTTATAGCTGAAATCCATGACAAAAGAGAAAGGCAGGCAGAATGTCAACATGTGCAGAAGACAAACACCAGGGTTCAGTAACCATTCCAGATAAAGGAAAACAATTTGACCTTCCTACTTTTGTCTTACAAAATGATTTGTTTAACTTTTAACTTTAGAAGTATAACAGGGAGAAAGCGCATAAAATAGCTCTTGTGCAATGGAGAATATGGTCGTTATTGTAAGTTCTCGGGGAGGTGGCTCTGCCAAAGAATTATGAAATTCTTGAAATATGTATTATGTGTAATGTCGTATTTTATGAAAATATGAAAAATCTTTCCATTTTTAAGAGTTAATTGAAATCAGTATGGATCACTTTGGGCACTCATTTTTAAAAGGGCCTTAGTTTGAATATTCTGTTTTGTGCATATGTAATATCTTAATATTAAACACTATCTATCGGCTTAGAGGAAGTACATATTGGCATACCAAACTACAGCATATTGATTTTGTCTTGACAACTTTATTTTCTTCTATCTGAAAATGGTCCCTAAAAATTTTGCTTACATATTTTTCTGGAGGAATTTGCACATTAATGCTATCTAATTGGCTACTATATAGTCTTTATGATATCCTAGCAGAAGAGACTCCTCTAATAAGGAAACTCTCGTACAATGTTGCCTCTTTAATGGGTACTTTTAAACTATGTAATTCTCCCTTTGTCGACAATTTTTTGTAAATACTCTCTTCTTCTGACAGAAGGTTATTGATAATTTTATTACCATTATGTTTTATATCTTTAAAACTTCTTAGTAAAGAGCTCACTTTTAACCAAGTAAATGTAGTCTTTTAATTAAGTGAAAAACTTGAAAAGGAAGCCTATTGCAGAGAGGCTCAATTGCTTCCTGCAACCTTTATGAAAAGGGCAGGGTGTTAAAACAAACCTCCCACTTTTATTTTCAAAGGAGAAAAAAAAATCAGTGCTAAAGATAATCTCTCCATTAGTATTGTTAATAGTGTTCAGCTTTCTTGATGTGCTTTAGAAGCAGACGGACTTGTCATGAGCATCACATTTGCAAGCACTGTCACAGCTTCTGAAGGCTCTGGAGAAAGGACGGAAGTGTGTTAACAGTAACTGCAAGTGGCCTTTGGGGAACAATAGGCTTACCTTAGACTGTGCCTAGCTTTTCAAAAAACAAGTTGCTATATTATACTCCATACTCACGTTAGTGCTCATATAATGCTTGACCCAGTCTCATTTTTTGAAGTACCGTTTCCATTTCTAAACTCCTTTCTCATCCCCTTTGGATCATCTAATTTGAGTGTTATAGCATCTACGCTCAGAACAGTGATTGCTGCATGCATGTCCAATGGTTTCTTGTACAAGGGCTTAGCTACTCAGATTGGTAGATATATGTTTTCCATTTTCTCCAAAATATTTGACATTTTAGTTCTGATAAGCCTCCTAGCACTCAGGTAAATCTAGCACACCTAGATAAATAATTATCTAAGGAAACCCATGGTATTAAGCTAATAGATTTAGATGATCCCAAGATTTTTGGAACAATTGTGCCCTGAAACTCTTGAAGCATATTGAAAACACTCAACAAGAACAATGTCAAGCTCATACAGAATCTTGTCTAAACTGAACTTAATTTTTGTTTCTTTTTTCTGTTTTATCACTAATCTGCTCTATGTTGCTGGTGTCATTAAATAAAGCACCTTGTCACGGTAGTTTCTTTATGCAGGCTGGCCAAGGGAATGGGAGAAGTTTACATGGCTGTATTTTGTTCCAATAGAGCAGTGGCTGCAGCACAATCAGTCTGAATAAGTAATCAGCTAGGATATTGTTTCAAGATTTGTATTTTCCTTAGGTCAAGTAAGTCTTTAACTGACATACTTTTATAGAATTAGGCAAAGCTTAACTGAGTTTGGCATCTAATCTGTTCTAGCCAGTAGTTCATTTTATCCATTGTCTATATCTATTGGGAGTCCAAGTTACCCATCATATAAACAATGTGTGCTCTGCTTCTTTGTAGAAATGGTACAGATTTTGTTTCAAAGATGAAATACAAAATAAAATATATTCACATGAATAAATATACCATGAGAAATGTTCATATAAAATAAATAAACTGCAGGAAAATCTCTAAGAAAGAAAAGTATTCAAAACCAAGATACACACACACACACACACACACACAATGCTACACATATCACATATATCACCAATTGCAAAAAAAGTCCATTGTATTTTTAGGGTGTGTTGGAAAGCACTTTTTAATTTTTTTCTTTTTTTATTTGCATAAATATACAATAATCACGAGGAACATGATTTGCCCTATAAGATTTTTAAACTCATAGGATAGAAAAGGTCATTTTATAATGGGGCTTCACTGAGCACGTGTCTATTTAGATACCTAGGTAGAGCTCTCACAGCAATGTATGCCAGCCAATCGACTGTGAATACTTAACTCAAAAATGGGATTAGGGCATTGCAGTCATGAAATATTATAGAAGACATTACAGGATATAGAAATACAAAAAGTGTCAATCCAATATACTAATTGTTAAAATGTGCTACATAGAAAAATCATAATAGAAACTTCTAAAGACAATGTGTATAGATTGCTATTATTTTGTATGTTTGAATGCGTCAAGTAAATTCTCAAAAGGTTTTGTAATTATTTTAAACTTTGAAGAAAATGTACTCAAATTATTAGAACTTGTATTTACAATACTATATATCCACCCATACATATATATACACAACCATGTATATGTGTATGTGTATGTTATGGGTGTGTATATATGTACACTGATATGTACATTCACGTACAAATCACTTTAAGGAGTTTTTCCTTCTCTTATTTATTCAAAGATATTTAAAATAAAAATAATAAGAAATGACAACAAAGTCATTTCTAGCTATGAATAAAAGGAGCATAAAATAAATATAATGGCACTGGGGGCGTTAGAAAGTACTGTGACTTTTTAGCCTCAAAGAAATCCAGAGTTGTAATAAGGTTTCATCTGTTGTTATTTTTCTCCCACTGAGCAGACCTCTCCAACTCTCAGCTCTGATGCTCAGGGAAAGTAAAGCACAGCAGTTGAATTTCACCCACTCACACTCTACCTGACTTGTGGATAAAGATAACAGTTGTGGTCCCTGTTGCTTTCAGTTCTTTCCTTGAGATGACTTAATTCATCACAAACAGGGTAAGCAATAAAAAGTAAGGGTGAAGCCTGTGCTTTAGCATGAACATAAACTGTGTCTTATATATATTCAAATTCGTGTCTAGTTGGAAGAAATATTCATGACTAATATTAAACTAAGCCCAGAATTAAGCAAAATGCAACAGACATATATTGAAGTGAGCATTTTATTACTTGACATGTCAGTCAGATTAAAGAAAAGGGTGCATGACACCGACAGGATATTGCATGTATATCAAGCAATCTATTTATATGTGACAGGGAAGGTTTGATTTCTGGAAAGAATGACAACCCAATGAAATAACAGCTCGCCTTCAAAATTACTACAGTATAAATGTACATCTTTTAAGATGGAATTTTAAATTGCAATTAACAAAATGTAGATAAATATGCTTAGGAATGAATAGTGACATAGAGGAAGAAAGAAGATGGAGAAATCTGTGTATATGCAAAGGTTTTCAAACCACTATTGCCAGCATCCAGAAGAGGATGCTGGTGGATGACTGCATGCCTCTTAACAATGTAACAGCAAAAAATTTTAAACAAGTTATTATTTGTTACCCAAGCAGAAGGGTATGGGTGTGGGCCGGAGTTAGATTGCCACTTGGGAAAAAGTAGAATATAAAATACAAACTCTGCTATGAGTAATAGCTATTAGGGAAATGATTCTGCTTATGAAAATCAGTGCTATGATCTTTATATCGGCACTTTTTAGAACAAATCTGTAGATTTTACTCTATAAGAAGTCTGCTTCTGTTCCTCTCATTCCTTTCCTCCCTTCCCTCATTTACCAAAGGATGAAGAATGGAAGAAGATCAGCCACAGCACTAAAACCTCATAATTACTATGTGTCTTTGATGGAAGTGCCCTGTGCTAGAGGGATAGGCATGGAGTTGGGGCGAAGGAGAAAGAGAGAGAGAGAGAGACTAAAGCTGAAACCACTAACTTTATTACTAGCAAAGATAAACTGCAGTGAAACAGAAGTTACTTAAGTTCACAATCATTACACTTGGATGCTCTTACCAGGTACTGGGATAAGAAGAAAGAACAATCAGTGGTCAATTGACTTTACTTTTCTTAAATTATAATTTGTATGACTTTTACATGTTCCTAGGATTAGCTGAGCAAACCACTGAGAGACCACCTGACGAGCAGTCTATAAAGTATGTTAAATGAGAAAAGCAGAGGTTGGATGTGATGCTTGTCAAGATGGGTTCTCTTAGCAGTAGCAGCAGCGGGAAGAGCTATGGCTGAAGCTCCTCTCTTGTATTTCCAGCGGCTTAGGCAATATCCAAGTGGTGCATGTGGGGGAGCTACAGGACTGATGCAATCAGAGCTGGCTTGTTCATCAATAAAGGCAAACTGTATTTTCTCATAACCTTTCCTTCTTTGTTCAAAAGGGACTTCCATTTTAAACTGTAATCTGTGACTTTTGAAACGGACATTAAGGAATCTTGCCGACAAATACTTCAGGCTGATTTTCTTTTTCTCTCCTTCTTGCTGTTTTTAAAAAAGTCGTCATGACAGGATTATGAGCAGGTGAAAGATATCAAATATCTAGTAGACAATTAAGCTCCCACTACCCCAAGATTTCTGATGGGGTTAAGTTTTTTTAGGAAATGTTATACAGAGTTGCACACTAACATTACTGGTCAGTGGACACTGGCCACACAGATTCTAAGATAATGCCATTTCCACAATACATAGACTAAAATTTGTTTTGAATATTTTCTACTTTCTATTTTAATTTAGATTTTACTTGATTACCTATAACCACTGAATGTATCACTAATGCCATCTTAATATTGAATGGACTTTTAACAGTGTAAAAACAATAACAAAAAATTATGACCTAGAAATGATAAAACTCTAATAAACAAAGCATGGCAAAATAAATTATTTTTATACCTAAGCAGTCATTGTACCATAGTCTTGGCAATACCAAGGCAGAAAAATTGAACAATGTTTGATTGGTGATATGCAACTTAGTCTCTCTCTCTCTCTCATGCAACTTATTCTCTCTCTCTCTCTCTCCCCCCCTCTTTTCTCTCAAGTCCCTTCCTTGAGAGTGACATTTTTTGGCTGCATTATTGGTGATATTCAGCACATTGGCTAAATATTAGAGAAAAGTCTCATTTCCCAGGAGAGAGAGCAAATTTTGACCCCTTTTGATACACTTTCACAATTAAAAATATATCTTTTGTGGACACCACTTATTTAAGAGACTCAAATAATCCTAACATCTTTGGGAAATTACTGAAAACCTTGATCTTTAAATTATTTATGGAAAATATTGAGGTAAGGGAGAAGGAATAAACAACAGTATTCTTTAGGGCTTAGTTATGAATTGGGTCTTGACATTTTCTTTTGGGTTTACTTACAATTTTCAATGTCACGTGCCATGGACAAAGTTTCACCACATCTGGCATGTATACCTTCCAAATGGAAAGCAGGAGGTGGTTAGTCATCTGGCAAAGCAATTTTAGTATACTACACCTACTATTAATCTCAGGGTAAAGCTTCTCTGAGTAACAGAAAGTGGTTGCTTTTTCTTTGTTTCTTTCTATCACATTAAAAGGTACAGAATACTTGGAGATGAAAGATTTTTCTGATTGCATATTTTACAATGTGTGTGTGTGTGTATGTGTAATATATATGCCTTACATTATATGCCATAAATATATATAACTATTATTCATCATTTTACAAGTGAAAGCTAAATATATATCCAAAAATATTGATTACAAAAAAGCATCAGGGTAGTTTGTGTTTTAATAACTTAGTAGTTTGGGAAAGCAAGCAGATGCTTATGAACACTGTGAGATCAAATTTTTAATATGTTTTTTTTTGTTTATAGTGATGATATTTTTATCAATTTCATTATATGTACTATGGAGGTAGGAAAATTTAAGCTTTTCCTGAGCTGTGGTCCTTTGTCCTCTGGATATATTAAAGTCTGTCTTCTATAAAAGCTGTTACTGTTACAGTTCTGCTTCTATGCCTCTCCAGATGTAAAGAGGCTTTGCTTAGACACCATCTTCTATCTAACAAGAAATGAATGCACCGAGTAGGGTGGGAAACGGTAAATGATTGAATGTTTTGCTTCAGAAGTAACACCAAAAATTCTTACTTAACCAAAGTACATTCTGTTGGTTAAATAATGTGAGTACATAGAGTCATGAGAAAATATTGTTATTTAATAATTAATATAAAGAGAAGAAAGGTATTTTATTGACATGGTAATTTAGTCTCTCTCTCTCTGTCTCTGTCTCTCTCTCCTCTGATTCACAACTAGAAAGAAATATGAAAACTCAGCAAGATGTTTTTCTCACATGCTCTAATAAGGTTTGTTTAAAATTTATTTTCTTCACTGACTATACTATTTGCCTCACAAGTTGTACTACTATGAACTGTGTTGTGTTTAAAATTATTTTGGAAACATGCAGACAATGAATGACTAGTCTAAGACTTAGAGAGAATACTGGAAAAATGTTCATGTTCACCATTGACTAATTAAAACTTAGCTCAATTCTTGATTTATAGACAGTACTTCATAAACTGCTTAATAAATGAATCATTGAATGAGTAACTGAATAAATAGGTGAACAAGAAATTGGAAAAAATAAAAGTAAAAATTTGACATGAACTCATAATAAATGCTGAATGATATTAAAAATTACTACAGGAATAATTCATTTTATTGTGCTTTGCTATATTGTGCTTTACAGATACTGAGTTTTTTACAAATTGAAGGTTTGTGGCAACCCTGCATTAAGCAAGTGTATTGGCACTATTTTTCTATGTGCTCAGTTTGTGTTTCTGTGTCACATTGTGGTAATTATAGCAGTACTTCACACTCTATTATTATTATTATATCTGTTATGGTGATTTGTGATCAGTGATTTAATGTCACTAATACAGAAGGGAAGTGCTGGGAAGGGAAGAGCATGGTCTCTTTAAATGATACGGAAGGGGGGAAGAGAAGTGCTGGGTGGAAGACGACGTGGTCCCTGGCTAGGGCTCCATCCCTACGGACCTGGGCAAGGACAGGCATTTTCTGCCCAAATGTTGCATTTTCCAAGACCACCCTGGCCTTTTGCACCCTTAATCTATGCTTATAAAACCCCCAGAGACCCTAGCTGGCAGCCACAGGTGGCCAGATGTTGAGAGAATCCCATCAGCAGAAGACTCAAGTGGTCGGTTGTTGAAGGGACCTGGAGAGGGGCACACCAAGAGCACACTGACAGGCACCAGCAGGCTGGCAGGCCATCAACCAGTAGAATGAGGTGGAGTTTTGGCCAGGGCAGTCGAAGGAGAGACTTGGCCACCGATTGGCCCAACTCCAAGGGAAGACCATCTCCCTTCTGGCTCCCCCATCGGCTGAGAGCTACTTGCACTCAATAAAACCTTTCACTCTTTCTCCAAGCCCACGTGTGATCCAATTCTTCCAGTACACCAAAGCAAGAAACCCTGGGATACAGAAATCCCTCTGTCCTTGTGATAAGAAAGGAAGTCTAATTGAACTGGTTAACAGAAGTCACCTATAGACAGAAGATGTAGCTAAGATCACTGGCAAAGGTGGTGGCTACACTAAACAATAGAGTTTTAGTGTAGATGAAACGGTCTTATATTGGAAGAAGGTGTCATCCAGGACTTTCCTAACTAGAGAAAAGAAGTCAAGGCCTGGCTTCAAGGGTACAAAAGAAAAGCTGACTCTCTTGCTAGCAATGAATACAGCCAAAATCCTAGGTCAATTAAGAATTGTGCTCAATCTCAAAGTTGGGAATGGTGGTGCATGCCTATAATCCCAGCTACTCATAGGGCTGAGGCAGGAGGATTTCTTGAGCTCATGAGCTTAAGAACAGCCTGGGCAACATAGTGAGTAACTCTGTAAAATAAATAAATAAATAAATAAGTAGGAATTATGTTCCGTCTATGCTGCCTGTGCTGTATACATGGGACAACAAAGTCTGGATGAAACAACATCTCTTACAGACTGGTTCAAACCTGTTGTTGAGAATTACTTCTCAGGAAAAAGAAGAGTCCTTTGAAAACATTAACAATGCACCTGGCCACCCAAGAACTCTGATGGAGATGTACAAAGAGATAAATGCTGTTACCAGGTCAGCTAACACAACTTCCATTCTAAAGCCCAAGGAGTAATTTTGAATTTCTAGTCTTATTATCTAAGAAATATATTTTGTAAGTCTGCAGTTGCCATAGATAGTGATTCCTCTGATGGATCTCGGGAAGTCAAACAAAAACCTTCTGTAAAGCATTCACCTTTCTACATGCCAGTAATAACATTTTTGATTCATGAGCCGAAGTCAAAATAACATTAACAGGAGCTTGGAAGAAGTTGATTTCCACCTCACGGATGACTTTGAAGTGTTCAAGATTCCAGTGGAGGAAGTAACTGCACGTGTGATAGAAAGATCTAGAATTAGCAGTGGTGCCTGGAGATTGGAGTACATTGCTAAAATCTCATGATAAAACCTTAATAGATGAGGATTTGCTTCTTATAGATAAGCAAAATAGTAATTTCTTGAGATAAAATCTCTTCCTGGTGAAAATGCTGCAAACTTTGTCAAAATGACCACAAAGGATTTATAATATTCCATAAACTTAGTTGATAAAGCAGTGATAGAGTGAGGATTAACTTTAACTCTGAAAGAAGTTCTGCTTTTGGCAAAATGCTATCAAAACAGCATCCCAAGGTATGGAATAATCTTTCATGAAGTAAAGGATCAATTAATTTGGCAAACTTCATTGTTGTCTTACTTTAAGGAACTTCCACAGTCACCCCAGCTTTCAGCAACCACCACTATGATCGGTCATCAAGCATCAATATCAAGGCAAGACCCTCCACCACCAAAATACTTCTGACTCACTGTAAGCTCTGATGATCATTAACATTCTTTACCTGTAAAGGATTTTTAAACTTAGATGTATCCATTTTTAAACATAATTTTATTTAACACTTAATAGACTACAGTATACATATAACTTTTATATGCACCGAGAAAACAATAAATTTGTGTGACTTGCTTTATTTTGACTGTCACTTTATTGAGGTGATCTACAACTGAGCCTGCAATATCTTTGAGGTATGCCTGTATTATTATTAGAAACATAAAGCTTATAATCTGACCTTTAAATAGTTTAACTGAAAGAATTGTTAGGTGTCTACTTTATACTCCAAAGTATATAAGGTTGAGTACAAACAAGAGCATTCCCCAAAAGTTTTCATCAAGTTTCATTAATTGATGCTCTCCCACAGGCACCCCATGCTTGAGTGTGGTAATGGTGTATTGTTAACTAACATCCCTGCTTTTGAACATACATTTCTTTCTATGTCTAATTCCTTTTCCAAAGCTGAATGACTCCTTCTTGCTTTTTTAACACTCAATTGATGCATTGTTTCTTTGTTGGCATTTTTTTCACTCTGCTGAGCCCATGAGAGCTGGTTCACAATTCTGTTAGATAATATCTTAAATCCCACAAGACTCGGTGTATACACTTCTGTTATCATATTTTTAGGATGATATTGCAATTGTGGATTCCATTCTGCATCCCTTGCATAAGCCTTTGTTTTACTCATTTATTTAATGAAACCTGATAAAAATGTGCACTCACTACATGTTTGGTGAATAAATCTATAAATTCAGACAGGAACATGTAGATAACAGATATAAAATAGTCCTAACCATATGATTATAAGTTTACTTATTTGGGATGAAAGATAACAAGTATGTTAGAAAATGAGCATTGAAAACAAATAAGAATAGGCACTAATAATTCTATTTAATAAAAGCTGACACATAAAAACCAAAGTGTAGAATTTACCATGAAGATTTGACTTTGAGGCATTTAGCAAATTCATATAAGCAATGAATTTTTGAAACTTAAAACCTTTTGAGCTAGTATACTATATAAGTTGCCTGTGTTAATATTTACTAATGGCATTCCCTTTCTAAAAACTCTTGCAGAGTTAATAAATCTTATTGTTGTATTTGTTTTCAGAAAAGATGACCCCCTACAATTTATAACTGTTCAAATTAATTAAAAAGTTGCCTATTATCTAGTGTGTAATAGATTTCTAAATGTTTCTAAACACTTAGAAGCATGGCTTATTAGTTTTAAAGTTTGATGTATATGTGTTACACCTTAAAAATTACGTGATTCATATCTTTTTCTTGAATTAGATTTTTTTCCAGGAGGTCTATTGTAATGTAAGTGTATGATGTTAATATTTCCCCAGAAAATTTGAACTTAACGCTAATTTATCTTGCTATTTCTCTGTTTTATAATGCTGATGAAGTGGCATATAGCACATATAATAATATCATATTCTAAATAAATTATATCGTTTAAATGTTCAGTGTTCATTGCTAAAAAATAACTTCCTTTGCTTCCCTAATCCTTTTGACTTGACCTTTTATTATTCTATTAGTATTTTAACCTCATTTTCTTTCTGTTTGCATCTGTTTTATTATCACTTCCCACTGCTGTTTTCAGCCCTTATAAGTCATTTTATTTTATTTTAGCTATTATTTAAAGCAGTATATGTGTATAGTTTGACTGATTATCATTATTGTTATAAATTATACAATTACCTGCATTTCTGTCACCTTCTATGCTTTGGTTCTATTTCCATTTTAAGTGCTTCCTTGATGTTTCCTTTGTTTTCTGGATTCTATTTGTTTAATGTTTGCCTTTTGGACTGTATTAGAATGTAAAGATCTAATTAGTAGCTTTACCAACTTGCAATTATTTTTAAATATACTCAAAAACATACTAAGATTCCAAAATATCTAAAAAGCAATAACAAAACTAAGCAAAAGGAAACGGCCTGGTTCCATCCCAATGTGCAATATTGTGAACTTTCATGGACTGTTCTCCTATCATCATATTTTGCGAAAGATTGCAGCTCTTTGGACTCTCCACATTAAACTTGTATCTGTTTAAATGTCCACTTGCCATATGGGCAGTTTGACTCTCTTTCCTGCACATTGTTCTGTCTTAGTTTGTCCAAACAACCAGAGGCACAAATTCCAGCCAGAAAAACTGTCTGTGGCTGGATAAGTAGGCTCTGGTTTACATCATTCTGCAGCTGCCATTCTTTTACTTCTCCTTTCTGTCATGAAGTGTTGCTGATGAGCGTTAAGATGGTTCTCTGTAATAATTGTAATGGTCTCTACAATCAAGACCACTGCTGCTGCTACTTGTCTATGAGGTTGCAAATATCTGTCTGCAATGAAGTAAGCGCTTTTTGAAAGATGTCATCTGTGGAGACTCTGTGCTCTCAGTACAGTTGTCCCAGGGCACCATGTGAATAGAACAGGGTGAGTTACTTCATACTGAAAATGAACCTTTTCTTTCTCCTGCTAAAGCATTAATTGCATGTTTGCTTATTGTTTCTCACACTTTTGTTCTAATTTATTTTTACGTATTGCTTAGTATTTATAGTTGAGTCTCTGTTCTCTCCATATCTACTAGATCCTTTTTTTAAAAAAAATCTGTGTCTTTTCGTGATACCAAATAGAAACTGTCTAAACTTTCCTTCTGTTATCCATAGTAAGGAAAATTCAGAGAAATGCACTTCCTCAGAGTCTCATAGAAAGGGATGTATTTGGTTTATGCTGCAGAATTTTTGCCTAGATATGTCCTTTTACTCCTGTATATTCATGCATAAAGAAGGGGGTTATTCAGAATTGTTGTAAACATCCTACATTGCTCGTAGTAACCATTTAGCTATTGGCAGGTTTTTTTTCTCAAAATGACACTATATGGACAGGTAAATATGCATGGTCCTTAGCCAGTATTACCTACAACCTTTTCTCATCTGAGGTGGCATATTCTTTTTCTCAAGCAGTCTTGTATAGGTTAGCATATTTGGTAAAATATATACCCCCTTTTTTTCAGATTATGTGATTTAAGATTGTTTTTATTCAAATACAATATTTTAAGGATTGTTTTTGCACTTTATTTTATCCATCACACACTTGCTGTATAAATTACACATCCTTCGACATGTAGAATTTTGATAGATATATACTCTAAAACAATGTATAAAGATAATATCTGATTGACAAGAAGAAAGGAAGAAGAAGGCATTACTCAAGCTGTTTCTGTAGTTAATTTTAATATGCATCCTTATGAATGTAGACAATTTTATACTAAAATATTCTACAATATGGATAAACCAATATTAGTGGAAGCAATCTAAAACTACCCTATAAATTAACTGTCACCCTTCGATCTTTCAGGTACATTTGGTTGTGTTTTTTCAAACAGCTCTACTAATAATTTTTATTCAAATTTGAGTTCTGGGATATATGTGTAGTATGTACAGGTTTGTTACATAGGTATACACATGCCATGGTGGTTTGCTGCACCTATTAACCCATCATCTACATTAGATATTTCTCCTAATGCTATCCATCCCCTATAGCCCCCACCCCCTGGCAGGCCCTGGTGTGTGATGTTCCCCTCCCTGTGTCCATATGTTCTCATTGTTCAACTCCCACTTATGAGTGAAAACATGTGGTGTTCGGTTTTCTGTTCCTGTGTTAGTTTGTTGAGGATGATGGTTTCCAGCTTCATCCGTGTCCCTGCAAAGGACATGAACTCATTTTTTATGGCTGCATGGTATTCCATGGTGTATATGCACCTTAGAGGAAGTCATCCCCTATTTGCTGTATCTTCAATGTGTAGTCTGATTGATTTTTTTTGCTTTTCTTAATATATTTTTAAGATTTTTAATAAGAAATTGAGATAGGAGTTATATGAAATTGTGTGCTAAATTCAACAAGAACTTAGAAGTTACCTAAAAACATTGTAAACATTATTATTACAAATTTCAAACAAAAATAGAATAACAAATCCTACACTACTATTAACCAGATTCTAGTATTATTAAGATTTGCAACTCTTGCTTCATCTAGTCTCTCTCTCTCTTTTTCTGAGCTATTTTAAACAAATTCTAAATTTCATGTTATTTTACTTTTGCAGACTTGGTGTATATCTTTAAAAATACAATAAAAATACTTCTTATATCATATGAATGCTGCAATTTCCACTTAGCATAATTTAAAATAAATGTTATAAACTAATATCCAGTCCATATTAATATTTGTGATATCTATATTTTTAGTTGATTAGTTCAAATCAGGTAACCACACCAATTTTAAAAAATAATTATAATTTTAAAATGTTTTATGAAAATCAAATCATGATTCAAACAAAATTCATCCATAACATTGATGTTATGGTTTTCTTAAAGTAAAACAGGTCCTGTTCCTCAAATGTTTTCCCTATAGCATTCTTTTCTGATTAATTTATTGCAATAACTGTGTTCCATACCTTGAAAAATCCATGCATGTTATGTTTTAACTGTGGTTTCATCATAGTGTCATTTAGCTACTTTCCCTTACCTCTTGTATTTCTTACAAAGTTAACTCTCAAGTCTTGACTAGGTTCAGGTTTACTTATTATTATCATTGTCATTATTACTATTTGGCTGGGACCAAAAATGCTTTGCATGTGGTGTTATATATTTTGCATTTCTGTCCCTCAGGAGACACATAATATCTGGTGTTTCCATCTGAGTGATGCTAAACCCAATCAGTTGGTGAATGTAGTAACAATCTGATGCCTCCATTGAAAATTTCTTACTTTTCCCATCATTAAGCTATTGTTTCTCAACTTCAAACCCACCTCTCTCTACTCAGTTTTGTGGTGCTGGGGCAGAAATTTTGGAAATCACACTTGTCTTTTGTCATTTAGCTTTTTTTCAGGTTCTGTTAACAAGGGGGTCTAGAGCAAGAGAGAAAAGGGAAAATCCCTTGACTATTTCTTGTTTGCTTGTTGTATCTTTTTGTTGTCTTCCCAGAAATGTTCCCTTGCCATGGAAACAGAAGTTGATTCCAGAAGCAACTAGCCCCTCTATCCAGCTTTATTTTTCTTTATCTTTTATTTTTGAGACTCTCAGGTCCAACTTTATTGTGTCTGCTCTAAGACAGCAGTACCAGGTGGGCTGCGTCCTCTCTCCAGAAATTTGAGTTTTAATTTCCTAAGAGCCCTTCTCCAAACTTCTGAGGTATTAGTAACCATTCGGGAGTGCCTTCTCCATAGAGTCTGGGTACCACTTCCAAGCTCCCTGATTCTAAAACCCCTAACCCTTTCTTTTCATTGCCCTTTTATCTGACACTTGCTGTTACTGTTTCTGTGCTACTTCAATGCCTCTTCTTCATCTCCTTCCTCCCATACCTTTTTAACCAATTTATCTTACTGTTTTATTGGATTCACTAACTAGAAACTTTGTTTACTAACTACAATCTTCCTGATACAGTTACTTGATAAAATAAATAGTCCTAGAAAACATCCTTAATGACAGAAGACTGATTTGCTTTTGTTGTTTTCATGTCCCTAGCTTTGAATCTGGTACTAAGCTCCTTTTCAATGAAAAGAGTCATAATACTAATTAATGGCCTTGTGAATAACCAACTTATAAGGTTTGGTTGATTGTGGTGAAGTGCTTAATGAAGCAGTACCTTGCAGGAACAAGTAGTCTTTACACAGTAATTATAAGTACCAGGACTGTTAATGTGGCAGCTGCTTCTACCCGTATTAGAGAGCTTACAGAAATGAAAGAACAAGCGTGAGCTTATCTTTAGCACAGTCATGGTCAGAAAACTAGAGAGTTAGCCAGGCATGGTGGCATGCACTTAGAGTCCTAACAACTTGCGAAGCTGAGACAGGAGGATCTCTTAAGCCCAGGACTTCAAGGCTGCAGTGAGCTATGATCATGCCACTGCACTACAGCCTGGGCAACAGAACAAGAATTTGTCTTAAAAATGAAATGAAATAAAATAATGAATTTTAAAATACCTTTATAAAAGACAATTACAGAGTTCCTTCTGTGTCTCTAAGATAATTTACTAATTCTTTTAGCCACGGGGTTATAAAATTTAGTTGTATACTTTCTTAATTATAAATTGAAATCATGGCCTTCCTAAGTCTCTCAAGTGAGAATTAAGGCATTGGTTGGGAAGGAGCTGTAACCTGAGAGCCAGAATTGGGCTATCTGAATAAACTCAAATGAGGCTGAAGCCTTAACCCCTTGAGCCATTCTGAACATCCCTTGCTAGTGGAATGAGTACAACATTCTGTGTGTGCAGAGAACATTCATCTTTTGCCTGAAAATCCTTTAATGAACACACCTGGGTCAATGGTCTTGCAAGAGCATGTGCACTTGTAGCCACCTCATACACCTCTCCTGGCCTCTAGACCTACAACTCTAGTCACACATCAGTATATTTCAGGGAGACAATACCAAGTTTGGTGAAGGAGAATTAGCTTCAGGAAGAAACGGACACCAAGAGAATTGTGTTGTCTCGCTAAATGATTATCAGCAGAAGCCCAACTGATAAATGTATGAGTAAAATCTATGGCTTTTAGACTAAGAAGAAAAATACAATGGAACAAAATCATGAATATCAGGTTACTCACTAGGGGTGTGCATTTGTGCATTAGTTTGTACAAATGGAAGTAACTATAATGCTTTGCTTGATTGACTGAAACTTGTACAAAAGTGGCTTATATTTAGTGAAGTTAAGTGTCAGAACTACCCTGAAGTAATGCAAAGAGAGAATTTTAAAGACTTTGAGAGATATTGATATGGGTATGTATTTATAGTATATGAACATCACGTTTTTACACATTACCTATCATATATCTCAAGAAGACACTCCCTTTACTAAGGCTTTTGAGGGATACATTAATGAGGGGATCACCAGTATTCTTGAAAGTCTTTTGGTTTTACTTTTTGTTTTTGTTTTTTTTAGATTGGGGATGGTAGTGGAAAATACCACCTGATTCTATTATGATAATGGAATTGCAAATAAACAGAGGGTAAGTGACAACACAACTACAAGAGAGACTTACCATATTGGGTACAAAAATAAATGCTCCGATATTTGCTTTGAATTGATTTTAGAAGAATTGTGTTTTGTTAATTAAAATGAGAGGATAAGACAGTCAGTCAGAAAGCAGAATTTAGGAGCAAGTTCAACATATTATTGGCTCAGTAAAACTATGGACATAGTACTTGATTGTCCTCCACAGTCATTATGTATTTATAAATGAGTAAATATATTTGTAATGTACATACTCAGCAACTGGAGGGATGCTCATATTGACGCCCTGATCTATGTTTGAAATGCAGGGAATATTTTGAGATACAACTTAGTATTTTAATATCTAAGAGTAGAAATTAGATGGTAAGAAGTAATGAAAAAAATTAAGAAAGATCTATAACTATGTAGATATAGATATACATATATTCCTGACCACTGATGATTAAGATACTTCATGAATTACTATGTGGTTTAACCTAAAAGTGAATAACTCTGATCAGTTAAGGTCCTAGCTTAAGGCAATAAAATATGGAATGGGTAGTGAAAGAAGGAAAATACAAACATCAATGACAGCATTATCAACAGTTATAGAAATGAAAACTATAGCAGTTGAGCACATTGTCTTCAATATTTAGTTCTGGCAGAAGCACTGTGGGCAAGGAAAGGAAATGCACATCCATATCAGGAACAGTTTTTCCCTGTAATACATACATATTTAACCAATTCCCTATATTAACTTATCTCTGTTGATATAACTAGTATGTTTTCTGTTTTATGGACAGAATTCTATTAACCTTTCACTTAATTTCAAACATTAATGATCTTTGCACTAATCAATATTTATCAGTGATTATTTAATAGTGATTTCCAAATTAAGTCATGAAAAATTTTGCTCATTGAACTTTTATGACAAATGACTTTCTCATCAACATCAGTTAATTTGTTCTGTTAATTTATTCTGAAACACAGTAGATAAAGAAAAGTCAAATATGTTTACTTTTTCAATAGCTTATTTTCGGAATAAATAGCTGGTACTCTAGTTACCTCCAATGGGGAGTGATTATTTTCCCTTTCATAGAGCATTATTATAAACTCATAGATTTTTATCTAATCAATGTGATTACTTAATTGGATTTCTTCCTTTTTTATCTTCAAATTTCCCTGTCATTTGCCAAATGGAAGCACCTTTATCGTGATGGTTAACACTGAGTGTCAATTTGATTTGATTGAGGGATATAAAGTATTAATCCTGGGTATGTCTGTGTGGGTGTTGCCAAAAGAGATTAACATTTGAGTCAGTGGGCTCGGTAAGGAAGATCCACCCTTACTTAATCTGGTGGACACAATCTCTTCAGCTTCCAGCTAATATAAAGCAGGCAGAAAATCACTAAAAGGAGAGATGGACCTAGGCTTCCAGCCTACATCCTTCTCCTGTGCTGGATTCTCCCTGCTTTCAAACATGGGACTCCAAGTTCGTCAGTTTTGGGACTCAGACTGGCTCTCCTTGCTCCTCTGCTTGCAGGCAGCCTATAGTGGGACCTTGTGGTCATGTAAGTTAATACTTAATATGCTGTTATATATATGTGTGTGTGTGGGTGTGTGTGTACATATATCTCCTATTAGTTCTGTTCCTCTAAGAGAACCCTGACTCTAGTACGTTCATACTGGTTTCTTTGTGTTTTTGGTATGACCCATTGTTTATGATACCTCCCTTACTTTTTGAAACTAAATGTTATCAGCATTCATCTCATATTTCCTTCCACAGATCTAGAAACAGTTATTTATTCAAAGAGCCTTGGTACCTAAATCCCTTAATAGTGAGATATATTGATTAGAAACAACTACCTGAGGCAAACTTATTGCTATTGTATTGTCATTGTTTCTAGGTCTTCTAAGTGGAGAGAATGATGGCATGTGTCTTAAAGCATATTCTGTACTGATATTTTTTAGTGTTTAGTTTCTTTGGTTTTATTATTATACATTTTCCTCTGAATTTGCACTTTTTTTTTACTTTTATTTTAGGTTTGGGGGTAAACTCATGTCTTGGGGGTTTGTCGTACAGATTATTTTGTCACTCAGGTACTAAGCCTCGTACTCAAGTTATTTTTTCTGCTCCTTTCCCTCCTCTCGCACTCCATTGTCAAGGAGGCCCTAGTGTCCATTATTCCCTTCTTTGTGTTCATGAATTCTCATCATTTAGCTCCCACTTATAAGTGAGAACATGAGGCATTTGGTTTTATGTTCCTGTGTTAGTTTGCTAAGGATAATGGCCTCCAGTTCCCTCTATATCCCCACAAAAGACATGATCTCATTCTTGTTTATGGCAAAGTAGTATTTTATGGTATATATGTACCACATTTTCTTTGTTAAATTTGTCATTGATCAGCATTTAGGTTGATTCCATGTCTCTGCTATTGTGCATAGTGCTGCAATGAACATTTGCTTGCATGTGTCTTTATGGTAGAATGATTTATATTCCTCTGGGTATATAGCCAGTAATGGGATTACTGGGTCAAGTGGTAGTTCTGTTTTTAGCTCTTTGAGGAACCACCATACTGCTTTTCATAATGGTTGAACTGATTTACACTCTCACCAACAATGTATAAATGCTCCCTTTTCTCCACAACCTCACCAGCATCTGCTATTTTTTGACTTCTTAATAATAATAATTCTGACTGGTGAAAGATGGTATCTCCTTGTGGTTTTGATTTGCATTTGTCAAATGATAGTGATATTGAGCATTTTTCACATGCCTGTATGTCTTCTTTTGAAATTGTCTGTTCATATCCTTTGTCTACTTTTTAATGTGGTTGCTTTTTTATTTTAAATTTGTTTATCATGGGTCCTAGATATTAGACCTTTTTTAGATGCATAGTTTGCAAATATTTGCAAATATTTTTCCCATTCTATAGATTGTCTGTTTATTCTGGTGATCTTTTGATGTGCAGAAGCTCTTAAATTTAATTACATCCCCCATGTGTCAATTTTTGTTTTTGTTGTGATTGCTTTTGGCATCTTTGTCATTAAACTTTTGCTTGTTCCTGTGTTCAGGATGGTATTCTCTGTATTGTCTTCGGAGATTTTTATAGTTTTGGGTTTTAAATTTAAGCTTTTAATCCATTTTAAGTTAATTTTTGTGTATAGTGTAGGGAAGTGGTCCAGTTTCAATCTTCTGTAGATGGCTAGCCAATTATCCCAGCACCATTTGTTGAATGGGGGGAGTCCTTTCTCCATTGCTTGTTTGTGTCAGCTTTGTTGAAAATCAGATGGCTGTAGGTGGGCAGTCTTATTTCTGGACTCTCTAATCTGTTCCACTGGTCTATGTGTCTTTTTGTACCAGTACCATGCTGTTTTGTTTACTCCAGCCCTGTGGTATAATTTGAAGTTGGGTAGCATGATGCCTCAGCTTTGTTCTTTCTGTTTACTATTGCCTCCTTCAGCTAATAAACAACTTCACCAGTTTCAGGATACAAAATCAATGTACGCAAATTATTAGCATTCCCATATATCAACAACAGCCAAGCCAAGAGCCAAATCAGGAATGAAACCACATTTACAGTTGCCACAAAAATAATAAAATACATAGGAGAACAGCTAATCACTGAGGTGAAAGATCTCTACAATCAGAATTACTAAATACTGCTCAAAAAAATCAGAGATGACACAAACAAATGGAAAAGCATCCCATGCTCATGAATAGGAAGAATCAATATCATTAAAATGGCCATACTGCCCATAGCTATTTATAGGTTCAATGTTATTCTTATGAAACTACCAATAGCATTCTTCACAGAACTAGAAAAAACTGATTTAAAATTCATATGAAACTAAATCTTCTCAGTTACATTAAAAGCTACTGAAAGTGAACTACTTACTTATTTGCTTTATATATATTCATACATTCATAAATATGTCATAAATATATATGTGTATACATGTATATGTACATTTGTGTGTGTATATATATACACACGTATGGATGTATGTCTGTGTGTGTATTGACACCAACAATTAGATATCTAAATAAACTTTAGTGTTTTTTAGCTCTGTTTTTCCTTAGAATTTATTCCCCTATGGGTATAAATTCAAATGCTGTGTTTTAAAGTACCTTAAAGTAATTGGCATGTTAACAATTCTGTAGGGAATTATTTATTGAAGCTTGTTTTTAATGATTACGGCTGATATTTTATCAAATTTTACTTTGGATAACATGTAGAATAGTTTGAAGCTACATAGCAAGTGGTATATTCATAGAGGTGTTATTTCTATGTGAACACTTTCAATAATTTTTTCCTTTCTCCCTTTGGGACAATATTTTTGTTAGTTTTAATTTGATTTCTTTAGTGTGTCTTTTTGTATTATAAAAGTATTTTTTCTGTTTTGTTACCTACAAGTTAGCATACACGATATATGGATATTTGTCTTTTTTATATTTTAAACTTAATAACTCCTGGAGTTATTATAGATCACCTGGAGAGTGATATAGAGATCATACCACACCATTTATAACTGTGTTGTATTTCCATATGTGGATATAATATGGTTTATTCAATCAGTTTCTTACTGATGTACTTTGTGCAATTTCCAGCCTTTTCTAATTACAAAACAATGCCACACTTAATAACTTTATAAGTAACTCATTTATTATCTTAAGGCACGTCTTAACTTATCATCATGACCCGTAATTGAAGGATACATTACCTGAAAAATTAATTATATTCACTAGGACAGTACTTGGATTGTGTATTCATTTTCTATTATTATATAACAAGTTATCACAAACGTTGAAGTTTGATGAAGAACATCTGTCTATTTTCTAATGGTTTTATAGATCATTAATATAAGCAAGGAGTGTCTGAGTTCCCTGTTTGGAGTGCAACAAGTCTGAGATTAATTTGTCCATGATGCATTCCTTTCTGAATGTTTAGGGCAGAATCTGCTTACAACCCTATTCAGGTTAGGGGTACAATTCAAGGCACTGAAATTCTAATGTCCTTGCTGCCTATGATCAAGGAACAACTCTCAGCCTCTAAAATTTGCCCACATTGCTAGACAGGTCCCTTTATCCTTATAAGTCAGCAAAAGAGACACTCCCTTGCATCAAATCCTTCTCATGCTTCAAATATTCTCCAGGGAAGGTCCCAGTCTCTTTTAACAATTCATTTCAGTACCTCTACCCCACAGAAGATAATCTCCTTATCTTAAGGTCATCTAATTTAGGAATTTAATTACATTTTCAAAATTTCTTCACAGAAGTACCTAGGTTATTGACTGATTAAATAGCTAGGAAGAGCATTTATATCCAGGGATAGGAATAATGGAGCTTATTATAAAATTCTCCCTACCACAGACTACTTTAAAGAAATTTGAGTTGCTAATAACAATTGGATTCATTTCCTGAAACATATTTTCAAACAGTCTATGTTAGAGATATGGTCAGAAAGGCAAACTTAAAATGTGCCAAGGAACGTGAATGAAGAATTTTGATAGAGTCATCGCAGATTGAATGAGGTTCCAGGTAATACTAAATATGAGAGTTTGGGCTATGGAGTGAAGAAAGCGTAGATTTAAGAAGAAAAATTATTAGCAATAACAAGAAGCCTAGAGAAGAATTGGTTTTGACCTTTACTAAAACCAAGTTTTGAAGGAGTGGTGGATAGTTCCCACTGTACCTTTTAAAAGACTGATAAAGGGAAACTGGTACTTCTAAATGAACCATTCCAAAAGAGTGACTGGTATATCTTTCCTTCTGCTTATGTAGACCTCAGTTATATTTTATTATAGGCCTCATGCACCTTCTCGTCTTGAAGTCTTATTTTGGTAATCCTGTTCTATGATGTAATCTCAACTCTGAATTACAGTAACAATTCTATATAAATCTCATTTGTTTTATAAACTTTTGGGTTTTCAAAGGATGGTTAGTATGCAGTGTTAAAGAGAAATATTATATGTATTTTATTTATTTGGTTAGGTGAATTTTGCTCCCATACTACAGAAAACATTCTTCTCTTTTTTTATATAAGCCATAGAACATATCAAAAGTTTGCAGTCATAGTACATAGTTCGAAATATTTACTGGGCCATTACCTTTTGGCCAGGTTAGGGAGGCGGCGACGCTGAGATGGGGGCGGCGGCGGCGGAAGTGGATCGGACTCTGTGGGCAACCTTGAAACGAAAGTGACCGAGGAGCTCCTTTTCGAGCTTTTCCACCAGGCTGGGCCAGTAATAAAGTTGAAAATTCCAAAAGATAAGGATGGTAAACCAAAGCAGTTTGCGTTTGTGAATTTCAAACATGAAGTATCTGTTCCTTATGCAATGAATCTACTTAATGAAATCAAACTTTGTGAAAGGCCTATCAAAATTCAATTTAGATCAGGAAGTAGTCATGCCTCGCAAGGTGTCATTTTGTCATATCCCCAGCATCATGTTGGAAATTCAAGCCCTACCTCCACATCTCCTAGCAGATGAACAGTGCTTTGAGACAAATGTCGTATGGTGGAAAATTTAGTTCTCCACCTCTGGATCAATCAGGATTTTCACCATCAGTTCAATCACACAGTCATAGTTTTAACCAGTCTTCAAGCTCTCAGTGGCGCCAAGATACACCGTCATCACAGCGTAAAGTCAGAATGAATTCTCATCCCTACCTAGCAGACATTATAGCCGGGAACAGCGTTACACTGATCATGGTTCTGACCATCATTACAGAGGAAACAGAGATGATTTCTTCTATGAAGATAGGAATCATGATGGCTGGAGCCATGACTATGAAAACAGAAGAGACAGTAGTAGAGATGGAAAATGGCGTTCATCTCGACACTAACGTGTTAAAAGGACATTGTTTTTATAGAGTCATTTTAGGCCCTTCGACTAAGTTGATATGGAAATATTTTGTTGAAAAACTGTACAGAGCAGCTTTACAAGTTGTCACAATTCTTTATACATTTTTTTTAAAGCTACAATTTAATACAAAATGAATTGTGGTTTTATTACATTAATAACCGTTCACCTCAGGGTTTTATGAAGAGGAAAGGGTTTTATGCAAAAGAAAGTGCTACAATTCCTAATCATTTTAGACACTTTAGGAGGGAATGAAGTTGTATGATAAAGCAGATATTTTAATTATTTGTTATCTTTTTGTATTGCAAGAAATTTCTTGCTAGTGAATCAAGAAAATGTCCAAGTTGACAGTCTAAAATGGCTACTTGTATTTTATTAATTCAAAAATATAACTTTTCAGTGATTCATTTTACTAACATTCTATTTGAGAAGACTTACTGGTAAAGTTTGGGGATAAAGGCATTGCTTAACTTCTTAGATAATTTAGGTATAAATTCTGTGACATGCTCTTGAGCTTTACCCTAGTTGAAGATACATGTGTAGACCTACACATACTGTTTCACTCTAAAATTTAGAAATTGTTCATTAAATCACATTTGAGGTATAAGTCACTCAGGAAGTTAAACTATCTCTACATGTATATTTTTACCTTAAAAATACAGTGTTAGCATAAATCCCCTTTTCAGGAAGAGCAAAAGTGTCAGTGCATAGTTAGATAAAATGGTAAAATGTTTTACTGAAAGCATACTTTTTTGGAAAAAAAGATTCATGGAGCCTTTAAGTGCTGCCTCTGTCAGTCAAACGTTAAAAACTTCTAACATTTTCAAAGTGCCCAGGATGTGTACAAAGACACATGTAATAGAGATTGTACAGGTTTTTTTGTTTGAACCTTTGAAAGAATTTAATCTCAACGTTTTCTAATTTTAAAAATTTTAAATCTTATTTAACAAAAACTTTTAATGTATTAAGATACTGTTTTCATTTCATTACAGAACTGTTTATAAAAGTTCATTCTTTGAAAAAAAAAGAAATATTTACTAAAAATAGTATTTTTCAAACTATTGTAAATTTCTCATTTGTTAGTTTCACAATTCCAGTCTCATAGATTTTTTTTATTTTACATAGTGTTTTCAAACATATATTTTTATTTTATAATTATACAGTTTCCCTTATTTTTATCTGTTGTATAAATTTAGTTATTAAAATAATTTCAGAATCTAAAAGAAATATAAACTAAGCAAATTTAACTTATTGTAGTTTATTGTTGTAGAGAAATAAATTCTCTGTTTAGCTCTCATTTTTAGAACTCTTCCCATCATCACAGCAACAGTCTCCAGGCTCAACCTCATCATTTTTTTGTAACCTTTGGGAAGAAGAGTTGCCAACCTAAATAATTAGATTCCTGTGTTTTTAGTGAACTAAGTCACTGTAATTTGCAATGACAAGCACCCGTGTTTAATATTCTTCCTGACTTCTTGTTGCCTTTATCAGACAAGACTAGCCAACTAAGCCATGAACATCTCTAGGAACAGTTATTTTGAAATCTCTGTTCATCATGAGATGGAGTTCGATTGCAAAATTCCTGAGGCTGCTTTCAACTCTAATATGCCTTTATTTTATAGTGACATAATTATCAATATCTCTTAGCACATAGTCCAGTATAAATATATGTTAACTTATGAATAGAGGCAGAGGCACTCATGCAATATATTTATTTTTATTTGCACTCTAATGCTGTGGTAGCATTTTTTTTTCTGATATTTTCTTTGGTAATCCTCTGGCTACTCCAGTGATATAGAATGTACCTCCAGTTTCAAGAATCACACTTATCTTGTTCACTATTGTTTATACATTACACGGAACATTCTCTAAATCTGGAAGGCATTTAATGAACATTTATTTATAAAATTAAGAAGTGAACAAATGAATATCTTATAGAAAATTGGTTTTGCTTGTATTGCAAATGTCAAACACATACTATGGGACCAAAGAAAAATGTGGCTGCATACATGTTCCCAGGTATTGATGCCGTTAGCATCAAGTAGCATTTAGAGAGAAACAGGCTACCAAATGTTATCCTACCCTGAAAGTGTGAGATAACTTTTTACTCTAAAATATGTGATTGTTTGCAGAGAAACCACAATTAGGAAATCTTCCAAAGAGTTTTAAGATATTATTAAACTTGTTTCATAGTTCTCTTTAAAATGCTTATCTCCAACATATACTGGCATTTTCATTTTCCCATTCAATACATTAAAAGCACAAAAATATCAGTATTTCTTGGAAATTCAGAATCTCATGAAAACCCCAAATCCTGAAAGACAGAAAAGAATAGTTACACCATTCTCTATTATTCATATCTTCAGGTTTGTAGATACAGCCTCATTTCTTTCAGACTATGAATAAAAGTGTACTTTATTTACAAGCATAAAATTTCACAATAAATTGAGAAGACAATTTATACTATAAAGAACAGTGATATGGTTTGGCTCTTTGCCCCCATACAAATCTCATCTCAAATTGTGATCCCCATGTGTCAAAGGAGGGACCTGGTGGGAGGTGATTGGATCATGGGGGTGGTTTTCCCCATGCTGTTCTCATGACAGTGAGGGAGTTTTCATGAGAGCTGATGGCTTAAAAGTGGCAGTTTCCCCTGTACTCTCTCTCTCCTGCAGCCTTGTAAAGAAGGTGCCTGCTTCTCCTTCTGCCATAATTTTAAGTTTCCTAAGGGCTCCCCAGACCTGTGGAACTGTGAGTCAATTAAACCTCTTTCCTTTATAAATTACCCTGTCTCAGTTATTTCTTTATAGCAGTGTGAAAACAGATGAATACAGTTAAAGAGTCATGCTTAAAAGGCGTATTTTTTATTCTACATCCACTCTGATTATTAATGTATATTTTAATGCAGTTGATGAAATTGTGGGTAGAAAATCCCTGGTATAAAATTTCTACCAGGCTCATCATCTGTGAAAGGAAAAGTTCCATTTCTACCTTCACACCAAAGGTGGCTGATGTGCCATTTTCTCTGATATATAATAATATTAATTAATTTTAAAGAAGTTTTGCAATATCAGAAATGAAAAGAGTAATAAGAAATAAAGACTCTTAGAATTACAAACACCTCCTTCCTACCAGGAGCCTGTTTACATATATTCAAGATCAATAGGAAGAACAAGTCAGTGGCATTTAATTATGACTTTATTTTGTGAATAGAGGGTTAAGATGGAAATAGCAATGTTTAAAATTAGAGACTGTAGCTGAAGGCTATTAGCCAAAATATTTGTGCATGCTTAATGACCCATTTTACAATGCTTAAATGCTGCAACTATTCACATTTGCCCAAGTTCTGGCCTACAAGTCTAAGACAACTGTTTTGTCTGTGGAAATCTTTCATTTGAACAATGAGCTAAAAAAAGAAAAAAAAAAAATCCATAGGTAGAAAATTTAGCAACCTGCTGAAATTAATTTGGGTAATTTGGAGACATGTTTATCCATCACAGCAGTTTCAGAGATGTATATTATTATCAATTGGCCTGTTCCTATGGTGAACACGAATGAAGAAAAAGAGCTTTCTGAGAATAAAGTACTTCTCCATGGGGATTAAATTAACTCTTTATGAGTAATAGGTCTTATGTATAAGCAACCTCTCCTATGGTGCTAAGTGGTTTCCTACAGACTAGATGAAGTTAATTTATCAGCCTGCAGCTATAATAAAAATAATAATATAATTTCTATTTGCTTCAATTGATTTCTACAACTTATTTTGTTGTATAATCACAAATCCTAAATATAATGCGCACAAACATGCTTGCACATGAAGAACAAGTAATCTTCTAAAATGATAAAAATGTGAATTAAATATTTTACTGGAATTAACGTATTTTTCCCATTGCCTATTTATTATCTGATTGCAAGACCAGCATCTTCGCTTTCTTTTTTCAGTTATGGGATAGCTCAGTTTTTAACTCAATCTGATTTGATGTTATTAAGGAAAAAAATGCTTTCATGTAAAAAGGTTTAGTATTTCTTATTTAAAATTAAAATATTAAGACATAGCAACATATGTGTATTCAGTTGAGTACATTGTCTATACTAAAGGATAACAATATTTCCATAGTTTATTTTGTTTTTCAAAAATTCTTTTTGAGATTTCCGAATTTTAATCTTGTTTTTATTAAATTATTTTTGGTATGTCAGAATTGAGTAGGCTTAATTTACTCAAAGCAGCCCACTTTTTTGTCAAATTTTGATAATCATAAATCTTTGTCATCTGAAAAGTGTTTCATAGGTTTGAAAATGTGAATAGTTTATGTAAATAACATATGGTCCTTCAATAGGCCTCATCCTTTGCATTCTGAATCTGCCTATTACTTCTGATACCTGTGTACATATTTATATATCTAATATATATATTACAGATGTATAATACATACATATCTATGTATGTATACATTGATATACACACATCTATACATATGCACAGGTGCATATGTACAAATATTTCTATATGTTTCTTTTGTATGCATAGATATATAGATAGGATCAATTCATATTGTACTATTATATAATGTTTATGAGATTAAAAATTTATAATGGATATTTCCCTTCATTGCTAAATGCCTGTAGCATAGAATAGACATAATCAGTATCTTTGAGACAGAGTTTACATTTCACTAAGTCATAAACTACTAAGGCAACCTTGTCATTGCAATAAGACACACCTTTTTGTGTTCTGTATCTCACTGACATCTCATCACTCCAGTTTAATGTGTAGGCTGCTACATGCTACATGTCTTATTGCTGCTGCTTTAATAGATAATGCATTTTTATCCCTCTACCTGCTTTTAAAATGTATTCATCCTCCTATCTACTTTCTAAATATATTCTTTGGTTTTGTTTTTCAGGTTTACACAAGTTATTGAATATGTAGCTTCATATTTTTCATAATGCTTTAAAATTCTAGGCTAATATTTATTTATTTATTTCTGCCTTATTTTCTCCCTGCTTTTCTTCTAAGACTCCAATTACACATGTTTCGTATTCTTTCTTATGTATATGTTTTCTTTTTGAGCATCATCTTGGACACTTTAACCCAACTATTTCACAGTTGTTTAATTCTCTTCTCCACTGTGCTACATCGTCTACTAAATCTACCTTAATTTAACAATTTAATTTTATTATTTTAGATAATCCATTTGATTATTTTATATATATTTTAGTTTTTGGTGAAAGTTTGGATCTGTCTACTATTTTATTTTTTGGAGCGTATTTATCATAGCTATTTCAAATTTCATAAGTTCTGAATTTAAGCCTGTTTCTATTGTCTTGTTTTTGTTGTTGTTTGTATTTGTTTTGTGTATGTATGTGCTAAGTAGTGTGTGTGTGTATGTGGGTAGGTGTGTGTGTTTATTCCAGTTTCTTGCTATGCCTAGTAATTTTTCATTGAATGTTGCACTTTCTGTATGATAAATAATGGATGTCTTTGATGATGTGATCTTCCTCCATAGGGGATTTATCCTGTCCTCTGATTGGCTGATAGACTTGGGGGAAATTATGTTAATTCATTGGATAATTAACTGATCAAGGCTGGATTAGAACTTTTATAGTTTCCACTTATCTCTGTTTTACCACAGCTATCAGTATATAGCTCCCCGGGGGTTCCAAATGAAAGGTTATGATGCTTACATGTTACCTTCTGTTTTAGCAGGTCCTGAACTACATTTCTATTTCTCTCTTTGAGAGCATGGAATTATATAGCATTCAACACTACCCTTTCGGAAGATTTTATGTAGTTTCTAAAGCTTTACTTCTCTGCAGTTTGTATATTCATCTAATGCTTAGAAGCAAAATTATCGAATGTCAGATTCACTTATTTGAACATCATTTCTTAACTATTGGTTCATAAGTCTTGATTGCTTTGATAGCCCTAATTCTGTTTTCTTCTTCTCCAGCCCCATATGATTTCCAAACTTTCTACTTCCTTGACCTTATTTATGTGTCTCTGTCTCACTTCTTGCCATCCATCATTATACTTATAATTGGAAACTATCTCAAGAGAAAATTGTCATCTGAACTATAGGATCACCTCTTCTCAGATTTGTTACTTTACAAAATATTAACCATCAGGTCTTGATTGCATTGATAGCTCATCAAAATCTTCAAACATATTTTTTTTTCTTAAAATACTGTGCCTGGATTTTCAAAATAGTCTAGACTGGAGCATTGGTCTGTTACAGTATAATGCAACATATATCAAAGCAAGGGTCCAGAAAAAAGTTTATTAAAGAGAAATATTATTTTTTCTAATGTTTTAAATATATAGAAGTAACAACAAACTTAAAATAACCCTCTGTTTATGTGAACTTAGTTTTATTATAAACATCTCATTGCCAACTTCTAAATTACAAAATTCTAACATCACCTAAACATACAACTATGTTTCTGCTTTCTTCTGTCATATTTTATCTCCAGGTCATGGAACAAATGCTTAAATATTTTTTTTTATATAAACATTAAAAGGTGACTTTTTTTTTAACTAAATGATTCTATTCTAAGGTTAATTGAATTATGCCTAAAAACAAAATTATTGTGCACTTCTTGCCTACCTTTTAAAATGTTTCTCCTCTTAAACTTCTGCTGAAATCTTGAAGTCAGAAGTTAGGAATTTCAAAGTCAGTCCATTCATTTTAATTCCATCACTGGTTCCTGTATATATTGGCATTGGAACTATGCACATAAAACGTATTTGCTTTTAAAATTTAGATTTTTTTCTGACAAAGATCTTTGACATAGCTATGTATATTTGCTGTATCCCCCCTAATTTAGATAGTAATTTATATGCAGGATTAATAGATTTTTCAGTGCAAGACTATTAATAATTTTAAGCACTTTGTAAGTGTTATGTGGAAAAAATTGTACTTTGATGGGATATAAAGAGGAATACAACATATCTTCAAGGGGACACAATCTCATGGCATGACTATATATAAAATATGAAAGAGGGATAATGTGTTAAAATTGTACTACAATGATCATTTTGTTGACTTCAGAATCATCAGATTTTAATAACATTCTAACACATTATACAGAAACCAGTCTACTGATAAAAAGGAAATCTATTTAAATAGGTATTAATGTTGTTTAATATCAATCAGATCTCAAAACAAGTGAATTATAGTTAAAAGCTTCCAATTTTGAGATAAGTTCTTATAGTCAATTTTTATGTTATGTAAGCTTGTTTTTCACAAATCAAGTTATAATACACTGCCTGATTAAATTTTCATTGAAACTTTTTTATGAAGCCAACTTAAACTGCTGACTTATTGTTTGATAGCATCACAAATAATAACTTTGTGAACATAAAGGAAAGACAAAATAAGGCATGAGATCAACTCAAAATTAGCAACCTGCATCTTTGCTCATTCCAGAGAAAATTACGCTACCTTTATCAATAAGGTCATGCATTGCTTAATGATGAGGATATATTCTGAGAAATGTATCCTCAGTAGATTTCATACTTGTGCAAATATAGAGTGTACTTCAAAAATCTAGATGGTATAGCCTAATGCACACCTAAACTATATGGTATAACTGATTGCTCCTAGGCTGCAAACCTGTACAGTGTGTTACTGTGCTGAATATTGTAGGCAATTGTAACACAATGGTAAGTGTTTGTGTGTCTTAACATTTCTAAACAGAAAAGGTACAGGAAAAAATATGGTGTTACAATCTTACAGGACCACTGTCATATATGTGGTCCATTCTTCAGCAAAAGATGATGCAGCACATGGCTGAACTTGTAAATAGCAACAGAGGTGAAAGTCTTGTGTTTAGGGCCCGAGTTGGGACTGGAATGCTGGGAGTCCTGAGCAAACTGAGTCTTCAGGTTTGCAAATGGTAATTCATATTTGTTAATAATAAAATGCCAAGTGGGGGTTAAGCAGTAGACTTTTTGTATATTATGTGCTAGGATAAGGATTTTCACCTTTGCATCCTTCTAATGTTGATATTGGAGCCTATTCAGTCCCCATCTCAGACTCAGCTGAGTTTTAGAGAGCAATCATAACCTTTTATGAAGGGGTTTGAGAAAACTCTGGGCAGTAACTTCTGAAATCAGCATCAATTTAGGTTCAAGGTTTTTGCTCATCTGACCTTAGTACTGATGCTGATTTCTTTTGTTGACTTTCCACTCCATTTCTGCATTACAAGAGGCTGGAAGCTTGTGCACTACTTTTTAAAAATATTTTATTGTATTTTATTTTATTTTAAGTTCTGGGACACATGTGCAGGATGTGCAGGTTTGTTACATAGGTTAACGTGTGCCATGGTGGTTTGCTAATGCATGCAGGGCTTAATATCTAGGTGATGGGTTGAAAAGTTTTGAAGCATACATTATTGTTTTTTACTAATGTGTTCTATATTAAATGCCATTTTTTGATAATTAACTTTCTATGAAAATTCTTTAATTATTTTATTCCTACATATAAAAAAGTTAACTTGAATAAAATAAAGAGACATATACTTAAAAAAAACAGGGAATACATTTCTATGTCAAAAGTATCCACAAAATTTTGCTGGATTTATTTTCGTAATTTCACATTGATCAGATTTTAATAATAACATTCTAACACATTATACAGAACTCAGTATACTGATACCATTTCACAAAAAGAAATCTATTTAAATATGTATTAATATTATTTATTATCAATCAGAGCTCAAAATAAAAAGTGAAATATTAGTTAATATTGGAACTTACCTCCAACTTTGAGGTAAGTTCTTTTTTAAAAAATTTGTTCTAAAAAAATGGGAGGCATATGCAGAACATGCAGGTTTGTTACATATGTGTGCCTTGGTGGTTTGCTGCTCCTATTGACCGGTCCTCTAAGTTCCTTCCCCTCACCCCCCACCCCCAACAGGCCCTGGTGTGTGAAGTTCTCCTCTCTGTGTCATCGTGTTCTCGTTGGTCACTTCCACGTATGAGTGAGAACATGTGGTATTTGGTTTTCTGTTCCTGTGTTAGTTTGCTAAGAATAATGGCTTCCAGCTTCATCCATGTCCCTGCAAAGAATATAATCTCATTCTTTTTTATGGCTGCATAGTATTTCATGGTTATATGTGCCACATTTTCTTGATCTAGTCTATCATTGATGGGCATTTGTGTTGGTTCCACGTCTTTGCTATTGTAAATAGTGCTGCAGTAAACATATGTGTGCATGTTTCTTTATAGTAGAATGATTTATATTCCTTTGGGTATATACCCTGTAATGGGATTGCTGGGCCAAACAATATTTCTGGCTCTAGATACTTGAGAAATAGCCACACTTCTTTCACAATGCTTGAATTAATTTATATTACTGCCAACAGTATAAAAGTGTTTCTATTTTTCCACAGTCACACCAGCATGTATTGTTTCCTAACTTTTTAATAATCGCCATTCTAGATGGTGTGAGATGGTATCTCATTGTGGTTTTCACTTGTATTTCTCTGATGATCAGTGATGTTGAGCTTTTTTCGTATGTTTGTTGGCCACATAAATGTCTTCTTTTGAGAAGCATTTGTTCGTGTACTTTGACCACTTTTCGATGGAGTTGTTTGTTTTTTGCTTGTAATTTTTTTTAAGTTTCTTGTAAATGATGGATATTAGGCCTTTGTCAGATTAATATATTGCAAAAATTTTCTCCCACTCTGTAGGTTGTCTGTTCACTCTGATGATGGTTTCTTTTGCTGTGTAGCTCTTTAGTTTGATTAGGTCCAATTTTTTGATTTTGGCTTTCATTGCAATTGCTTTTGGTATTTTTGTCACGAAGTCTTTGCCCATGCCTGTGTCCTGAATGGTATTTGCTGAGGTGTTCTTCTAGAGTTTTTATGGTTTGGGTTTTACATATAAGTCTTTAATCTACCTTAATTTTCGTATAATTTGTAAGAAAGGTTCAGTTTCTGTTTCCTGCATATGGTTAGCCAGTTTTCCTAGCACCATTTACTGAATAGGAGATCCTTTCCCCATTGCTTGTTTTTGTCAGGTTTGGAAAGAGCAGAGGGTTGAATATGTGTGGTGTTACTTCTGAGGTTTCTGTCCTACTCCATTGGGCTATATGTCTGTTTTGGTACCAGTATCATATGGTTTGGTTACTGTAGCCTTGTAGTATAGTTTGAAGTTAGGTAGTGTGATGCCTCCAGCTTTGTTCTTTTTGGTTAGGATTGTCTTGGCTATACTGGGTCTTCTTTGATTCCATATGAAAGTTAAAATAGTTTTTTATAATTCTGTGAAGAATCTCAGTGGTAGTAGATGGGAATAGCATTGAATCTATACATTGTTTTGGGCAGTATGGTCATTTTCACGATATTGATTCTTCCTATCCATGAGGATAGAGTGTTTTTCTATTTGTTTGCATCTTCTCTTATTTCCTTGAGCACCGATTTGTAGTTCTTCTTATAGAGGTCCTTAACATCCCTTGTTAGCTGTATTCCTAGGTATTTTATTCTCTTTGTAGTAATTGTGAATGGGAGTTTTTTCATGATTTGGCTCTCTGCTTGTCCATTATTGGTATAAAGGAGTGCTTCTGATTTTTGCACATTGATTTTTTATCCTGAGACTTTGCTGAATTTGCTTATCAGTTTAGGAGTTTTGGGGCTGAGATGGTGGGGTTTTCTAAATATAAAATCCTGTCGTCTGCAGACGGAGACAATTTGACTTCCTGTTTTCCTGTTTCAATACCCTTTATTTCTTTCTTTTGCATGATTGCCCTGGCCAGAACTTCCAATACTGTGTTGAATAGGAGTGGTGAGGGTATCCTTGTCTTGCACCTGTTTTCAAAGGGAATGCTTTAAGCTTTTGTCCATTCAATAAAACTTGGCTATGGGTTTGTCATAAATAGCTCTTATTATTTTAAGACATGTTCCATCCATAACTAGTTTGTTGAGAATTTTTAAGATGAAGCGTTTTTAACTTTGATTTTGAGTTTTATCAAAGGCCTTTTCTTCATCTGTTGAGATAATCATGTGGTGTTTGTTTTGGTTCCATTTATGTGATGGATTATGTTAATTGATTTGCATATGCTGAACCAGCCTTGCATCCCAGGGATTAAGCCGACTTAATTGTGGTGGATAAGTTTTTGATGTGCTGCTAGATTTGGTTTGCCAGTATTTTACTGAGGATTTTTGCATCAATGTTCATCAGGGATATTGGCCTGAAGTTTTCTTTTTTTATTGTTGTGTCTCTTCTTGATTTTGTTATCAGAATGATTCTGGCTTCATAAAATGAGTTAGAGAGAAGTCTTTCCTTTTCAATTGTTTGAAATAGTTTCAGAAAGAATGGTACCAGCTCCTCTTTGTATTTCTGGTAGAATTCTGCTGTGAATTCGTCTGATCCTGGGCTTTTTTATTTTTTGGTTGGTAGGCTATTAATTGCTGCCTCAATTTCAGAACTTATTATTGGTCTATTCAGGGATTCAACTTCTTCCTGGTTTAGTCTTGGGAGAGTGTATTTCTCCAGGAATTTATTCATTTATTCTAGATTTTTTAGCTTATTTGCATAGAAGTATTTATAGTATTATCTGATGATAATTTGTATTTCTAATAAGTTCTTATAGTCAATGTTTACATTATCTAAGTTCTGTTTAGACAAATCACAGTTATAATAAACTACCTAACAAAAATTTACATTTTATATATATATTATATATAATTTATATGTACTTATATAAATTTAGAACTAGTTATCTTCTATAATAATAAACACATTTAAAAATTATGGCATATGCCCATAAACAAAAACAAGTAAAAACTAATAAACTCAATTATCTGAAGATAATATGTAATATCATATTATTGTGACAAAAAGTACTGTACAAGGCTTAAATATTTCCCATAGAGTCTATACTCAGAAAACAGTATATAATGTAATAAAGGATAAACACCTTTTGTGTGCCACCAGACACAGGTCACTTGCAAATCCAAGTTTTGAATAGTTTTTAAAAATGAGGGAACAAATGTTCTATTTTTCTGATGAAGCATCCCATTTTCTCTACCATGTGTTTGTGCATATGTTGATTGCCATTTAGAAGCAAGTAAAAACTAACATTGCAGGCGATTGAACACAATTGTGAAGACACATTACTTTCCACTGAACATATTTTTAATTTGTGTGAATCCAAATTTCTTTATGCAGAAATTATATTAACTATGTAAAGCCATGTCTTGAATATCACACTAACAGTCTGCATTTTATTAATATGTGATTAAGTAAATGTTGACTGAGTTAGGGCTCAGGCTTGGAGATTCTCAGTGAAATAAGGACACCAAATGTGTTTTATGTAACAGAACTTCAACCAAACTCATTGTGTTTTTCGGACTATTTTAAGGGAGAGAGTCACATAGAGAATAAACTTTACGTTTTGATTTTATTATAGATTGAAATTACCCAAGATAGATTCAGTATTCAAAGAATTTCCTGCAACATGAACTTGACTGGAAAAATAATTTTCAATATCCAATTTGGTGAACTGCTGAACTTTGTTAATATTTTCTGCAGTGTTCAATTTAATTTTAATAAATTGCATAGCTCTGGCAACAAAGTGAAGTCTAAAGATTGAAAGCCTGAATAGGTCAAAGGAAAAGTTAGCTTGCCAATGCAAGCCTGTTTAAACACTAACTAAAAAATTAGGCAGGAAAAACAGTTTAAAAAAATATTGAGAGTATCTTTGATCATCAGGTGGTTGAAAAGAAGTAATATGACAAACAGGAAATTACAAAGAATAACTATTTTGACTATAGTGGAAATAGCGACTTAGGCAGTAGCCACATTTCAAACTAAATGCAGAGTATTTTCTTAGAACTTAAAGAAAAAGTATCCAGATGTCTAAACATTCTAGTCAATGCAGCTTTTATTTGGAGTTTGGCAAGACTTCAGAAAACTAGTAGTCAGGTTTAACTGGAATACTTTTTTCAACATATTTACATAATTTTATACACATTTTAGGCTTCTGAATTACAGTTTTTTAACAGTGGCCATATTTAATTTTCAGTTTTCTGAAAATGTTACATTTGTTTGTATGAATTATTGTATTGTTTCCTATCAAAATACTTTGAGTATAGATTCCATACTTGTGTACAATTTCAATATTGAAGAAAACATACATAATGATATAATTAAATCTTCTAATAAGTATCTCCATATATTTGCACCATTCTGCTCTCAAATATGAAAAGCTTCACCCTAACAAAGGAAATTAAAATACTCTGTTATTTACATATTTCACACAAGTGTACATTTATTTTTAGGATTTCGAAACTGTATAAAGGAAATTTGCTTTTTTCCTTTATTATAGCACATTGGCCATTGTAGTTTAGTGTAATTATATGATAAAACTTCCCTTAGAAAGGTTTCATTATGAATATTTTCTAGTAGGTGTTCACTAAGTGAATGTAGGAATAACAGCTAAAATAGCAAATAAGTCCTTTATTTGTGTTGTCTAATTAAAACTTAATAGCTTGTTACCTTTTGTGTTAGCTAATTATACCAATTTTTAATTAAAAATATAGGCATAGGGAGTTTCAGTAATGTGTCTAAGGTCACACAGTTATTAAAATTTGAAAGCACTATTCAAACACACATTAGCCTAATTTTATTTTATTATTATGTCCATGTTTTTACTTCAATATTTTCAATTTTTAATTTTTGTGGGAGCATAGTAGGTGTATACTTTACGGTGTATGTGAGATATTTTGATAAGGCCTGTAATGTGTAATAATCATAGCATGGTAAATGGAGTATCCATTCCCTCAAGCATTTATTCTGTGTTAGAAAGAGTCCGTTTATACTATTTTAGTTATTTTTTAAATGTACAGTTAAATTGTTCTTGACTATATTCACCTTGTTTTGCTATCAATTACTATATTTTATTCATTCTTTCTATTTTTTGTACATATTAACCCTCCTCAATTGCCCTCCACTCCCGCCCATTACCCTTCCCACTCTCACCCACCACCCTTCCCAGCCTCTGCTAGCTATCATTTTACTCTCTTATCTTCTTGAGTTCAATTGATTTAACTTTTAGCTCCCACAAATAAGTGGGAACATGCAAAGTTTGTCTTTCTGCGCCTGGATTATTTCACTAAATATGATGACCTCTAGTTCCATCCATGTTGTTGCAAATGGCAGGATGTGACTTATTTTTATAACTGAATAGTACTCCATTGTGTATAGGTACAATATTTTCTTTATCCAGTCATCCATAGACATTTAGGTTGCTTTCAAATTTTGGCTATTGTGAATAGTGCTGCAATAAACCTGGGAGTTCAGATATCTCTTTGATGTGTTGATTTTCTTTCTTTCGTGGATATACATAGCAGTGGAATTGCTGGATTATATGGTAACTCTATTTTTAGTTTTTTGAGAAGCCTCCAAACTGTTCTCCATAGTGTTTGTACTAATTTACATTCCCATCAACAGGGCACAAGGGTTCCTTTTTCTCCACATTCTCGCCAGCATTTGTTACTGCCTGTCGTTCAGATAAAAGCCATTTTAACTGGGTTAAGATGATATCTCATTGTAGTTTCAATTTGCATTTCTCTGATGATCAATGATGGTAGTACCTTTTCATAGACCTGTTTGTGATTTGTATGCCATCTTTTGTGAAATGTCTAGTCATATCTTTTGCCCATTTTTAGTCAAATTCTTAGATATTTTTCTATAGAGTTGTTTGAGGTTCTTATATATTCTAGTAATTAATCTCTTGTCAGATAGAGAGAGTGCAAATATTTTCTCCCCTTCTGTGGATTGTTTCTTCACATTACAAATTGTTTCCTTTTCTGTGCAGAAGCTTTTTAACTTGATGTGATCCCATTTGTCCATTGTGCTTTGTTTGCCCGTGGTTGTGGATTATTACTCAAGAAATCTTTGACCAGTCTAATGGCCTGGAAAGTTTCTCCAATGTTTTATTTTAATTGTTTTAGATTTTGAGGCCTTAGATTAAAGTTTTCAATACATTTTGATTTGGTTTTTGTATATGGCAGGTGATAGGAGTCTAATTTTTATTTTTCTGCATATGGATATACAGTTTTCCCAGAACCATTTATTGAGGAGACTCGTTTCCCCAATAGATGTTCTTACCACCTTTGTTGAAAATGAACTCGCTGTAGATGTATGGGTTGGTTTCTGGACTCTCTATTCTGTCATATTAGCCTATGTGTCCACTTTTATCCAGTGCCATGCTATTTTTGTTACTGTAACTCTGTAGCAAAATTTGAAGTCAGGTAGCTCTGTGGAAACATTTGAAGTCAGGTAATGTGATTCCACCAGTTTGTGATTTTTGCTCAGGATAGCTTTGGCTATTCTGGGTCTTTTGTGGTTCTATCTATATTTTAAAATTGTTTTTTCTACTTCTGCAAAAAAAGTCATTGGCATTTTGATAGATTGCATTTAATCTGTAAAATGTTTTGGATACTATGAACATTTTAACAAATGTTAGCTCTTCCAATCCATGAACATGGACAAACTTTTCATTCTTTTGTATCCTCTTCAATTTCTTTCATCAACATTTTATAGTTTGCATTGTAGAGATATTTTACTTCTTTGGTTAATTTGTAGATATGTAATTTTATTTGTAACTATTGTAAATAGGTTTACTTTCTTGATTTTATTTTCAGACTGTTTGCTGTTGACATATAGAAATGCTATTAATTTTTGTATGCTAATACTGTATCCTGCAACTTTACTGAATTTGTTTATTCAGTTCTAGTAGCTTTTTGGTGGAGTCTTTAGGATTTTCCAAATATAAGATCACATCACTGGCAGCCAAAGATAATTTAACCTCTTACTTTCTTATCTGGATGCCTTTTATTTCTTTCTGTTTCATTGTTCTAGCTAGGACATCCAGTACTATGCTGAATAATAGTGGTGAAAGTAGCCATCCTTGTTGTGTTCCAGGTCTCAAAGGAAAGGCTTTCAGCTTTCCCCCCTTCAGTATGACACTATCTGTGGATTGGTCATACATGGCTTTGTTATGTTTAGGTATGTTCCTTCAATACCCACGTTTTTGATGGCCTTATTATGAAGGAATGTTGAATTATATCAATATTTTTTACCCTCAGTTGAAGTAATCCTATGGTTTTTGTCCTTCATTCTGTTGATATGATGGATCACATTGATTGATTTCTATATATTGCACCATCTTAGCATCCCCAGAATAAATCTCAATTGGTCATGACAAATGATCTTTTCAATGTGTTGTTGAATTAATTTTGCTAGTATTTTGGTTGAGGATTCTTATGTCAATGTTCATCAAGGGTGTTTGTCCTTTTTCTTTTATCTTTTTTTTTTTTTTAATTCTTCGTATGTCTTTATCCTTTTCTGGTATCAGAGTAATATTGGCCTCATCAAATGAAAAATATTTGTAAGTATGCCCCCCTCCTCTATTTCCTGGAATACCTTGACCCAGACCTGCACCGACAACCCCCAAGCCAACACAATCTTCAGTGTAACCATGCACAATTTCTCCATCGGGGTCCCCATCCTCTACTGCAGCTGTATTGTCTATGCCACTGTGGTGAATGTCCACAGGGAGGCAGGCACCCTTGCAACTGCTAGCACTCTAGTTCTTTAAGTGCTTGGTAAAATTCAGCAGTGAAGTCATTGGGTCCTGGGCTTATTTTTGGGGAGGTTTTATATTACGGCTTTAATCTCATCATAACTTATTGGTCTCTTTAGGTTTTGGATTTCTTTATGGTTCAATCATTGTAGGTTGTATGTGTTGTGAACCCCAAAAATCTGAAACAGTTCTCAGTTAATTTAGAAAGTTTATTTTGACGAGTTTGAGGACATGCGCCAGTGATACAGCCTCAGGAGTTCCTGACGATATACACCCAAGGTGGTCAGAGCACAGTTTGGTTTTGTACATTTTAGGGAGACAGGAGACATTAATCAACATATGTAAGATGAACATTGGTTTGGTGTGGAAAGACACGGGGCAACTGGAAGCAGGAAGGGGACTTCCAGGACATAGGTAGATAAGAGACAAATGGTTGCTTTCTTTTGAGTTTCTGATTAGCCTCTCCAAAGGAGGCAGTCAGATATGCATTTATCTCAGTGAGCAGAGGGGTGACTTTGAATAGAATGGGAGACAGGTTTGCCCTAAGCGGTTCCCAGCTTGCCTTTTCCCTTTAGCTTAGTGATTTTGGGGGCCTGTTTTCCTTTCACAGTTTCTAGAAATTTATCCCTCTCTTCTAGGTTTTTAAATTTGTTGGTATATAGCTTCTCATAGTAGCCTTTAGTGAGCTTTTGAATGTCTGTGGTACCAGCTGTAATGTTTCCTTTATCATTTCTGATTTCCTTTATTTTGTTATCTTTTTCTTAGTCTAGTATAGGTCTGTCAATTTTGTTTATCTTTAAAAAACAACTTTCCATTTCTTAGATCTTTTGTATTATTTTGTTCATCTCAATTTCATTTATTTCTGCTCATCTTCATTATTTCTTTTTTTGTACTAATTTTGCATTTGGTTTGCTCTTGCTTTTTTAGTTTTATAAGATGCATTTTTGGGCCGGGCGCGGTGGCTCAAGCCTGTAATCCCAGCACTTTGGGAGGCCGAGACGGGCGGATCATGAGGTCAGGAGATCGAGACCATCCTGGCTAACACTGTGAAACCCCGTCTCTACTAAAAAATACAAAAAAAAACTAGCCGGGCGAGGTGGCGGGCGCCTGTAGTCCCAGCTACTTGGGAGGGAGGCAGGAGAATGGCGTAAACCCGGGAGGCAGAGCCTGCAGTGAGCTGAGATCCGGCCACTGCACTCCAGGCTGGGCGACAGAACAAGACTCCGTCTCAAAAAAAAAAAAAAAAAGATGCATTTTTGGTTTGTTCATTTGAAGTTTTTGTATTTTTTGATGTAAACATTTATAGCTTTAATCTTCCCCTTAGTACTGCTTTCACTGTATCCCATAGGTTTTGGTATGTTGTGTTTTCATTAACATTTGTTTCAAGAAATTCTTCAAATTCCTTTTTAATTTCTTTATCATTCACTTGTCATTCAGGAGGATATTACTTAATTTCCATGTGCTTGTATTATTTACAAAATTCTCCTTGTTATTGATTCTAGTGTTATTCCATTGTGGTCAGAGAAAATTCTTAATATAACTTCATTTTAAAAAATATTTTATGAGCTGTTCTGTAGCTTAACATATGGCCCCTCCTTGAGAATAATCTATATGCTAAACAGAAAAATGTGTATTCTGTAGCCATTAGATGAAATGTTCTGTAAATGTCTCTTAGGTCCATGTGGTCTGTAGTACTGATTAATATTGTTTATTGCTTTTCTCTCTGGATAATATGTCCAATGCTGAAAGTTGGGTGATGAAGTCTCCTGTTATTATTGCACTGGGGCATATCTCTCTCTTTAGCTCTAACAATAGTTGCTTTATATACCTGTGTATATATATATATTTGCTGTAACGTTGTGTACATATATAATTGTTATACCCTTTTGCTGAATTGACCCATGTGTTACTATATCATGTTCTTCTTTGTCTCTTTTGATAGTTTTTGTCTTGACATCTATTTTGTCTAAGTATATATACTACTGCTCTGTTTTTGGTTTCCATTAGAGTCTTTGCATTTTACCACTCTGCTAAAGAAATAGGAAAGGATAACAAAATAAAGTAAGCAAACAATAACTACAATGAAACAGAAAGGACCAGAAAACAATTAGGTCCTATTTGTTAGCCATAGAATAACAACTGCAAGAAACATTTCTTGGCTAACACTAGAAAAGGACAGGAAATAAGTGGAATAAATATTTCCTGATTGCGGGTAGCTGAGGTTGAATCTAGATGTCAAGTAATCAGGGTTCTTAGTTGTAAGCGACACAAATGGATGGCCTATTTAATCAGAGAATAAATGGGTTTAAAGTATATTGTGTAGTTCACAGATGCTTTGGGAATAGTGGAGTACTGGGGAAGAAAATGATCGGGAACAAAGAAGGCTATGAAGACATAATTACATCTCTAGAACTATTTTACTGAGAGATATTCCATTGTCACTATAAGACTCTTGAAGCTGCAGCATATACAATCAATTACAAGGCCACTGGATGCTAGAATCATGCTCTGGCACTACTTAAACTGGATGTTGCTAGTGCTTTCCTTGCCAGAAAATAATCTTTACTGTGTTTGTTTCTTTGCTTCACTGCTCTAATGGAGATGCATTGGACAACACATCTTTCCTCTCATAGCCATGTGGAGTATTTGCAAAGAAGCATGAAAAAAAATGTATATGTGACATATCAGTCGGGGTTCAACCAAAGGAGCAATACAAATAGAAGATATGTGTATATGCGTATGTGTGTATGTTTGTGAGAGTGTGTATGTGAGTGAATTGGCTTTCATAATTGTGTTGTAAGCTAAATAAACCCGAAGTTTACAGGCAAGCACCCAGGAAGAGAAGATGCATGAGGGAAAAGAAAGAAATTGTAGATCCAGCTATGCCTTGGAGTGTCTTATTTTCACAGAGGGCATATTTCTGTCTTTAAGAGATTTCCCTTTGATTTATTCAGCCCCAAAATGAATAATCTCCATTTTTGTTAATTCAAAATGGACTGATTTGGAATTTTAATTACATCTAAAATATTCCTTTATAACATTTCAACTGAAATTTGATGAAAATAGATGTTATAAATGAGTGCTTTTTCTCTGACATTCTTTAGTTCTCACTAATAAACTCTTATTTTCTACTCTAGCTAGAAATGTACTAGAAAGGGAATTCTTGGGGATGTAGTTCAGCCTGCCACATCGATACATCACTAAGCCATTATAGTTTACCTTTTGTATGGCACATACATACTCTTAAACCATATTTAATCTTCAAATGAAGACAATAGCAAAATAATCATTTTGTTTAAGGCAATTACCCTACCTACAACTGAAAACATATTTATCTTTTCTGAAGAAAAGATACAGTCTTTGAACATATTCACTCACTCTTCTCATAGTTTATTTAGACTCTCTGTTTGATATCCTGTAACTTATACTAAAAATATATGTTATATCATTAAAATATGTTATGTTGAGTTGTAAGCGGAAGAAGAGGTAGATTTCTTAAAGTTTTCTAATATATATGCAGAGAAAATAAAAACTAAAAAGAATTATAACTATTACATAAACTTTTACTTATGCAACTGGTCATATAACCATAGCCGATATTTACCTTTTTCATTACCCATTTCATATTTCCTTTGGCCTCAGTAAGTACTGCACCTGATCATGGGTCTTTGCCTAGTGAGGTGAGTTAAACCTTGATTCTTTGAAGGGTGTAAGCCATAGGCCTGACTGAATTGAATTTCAGTTTTTTTTATTCACAAGACAGACTATCACCTATATTCCATATATATTCCTCTTTACTCTTCTTGTTTAATAGCAATTTGACGTCCCCTTGATAGTCAGAATCAATCACTACAGATAGTATAATAAATCCTCTTTTTGCCTATTAATTCAGAAGCATGAGAAGAAGACGAAACAAGTGGCAATTTCAACTTCCACTTCAATAGAATTATTGTTTCTCCTGATGAAAATAGTTCTTCCATTTGGACTAAGACCTCTAGATCTGCACAACATAAAATCAGGGGCACAGAAGTAAATGTTTTTCTATGAGATTATTAGGGATGATGGAGAAGCCACTTTATTTTTACTTCTTCGTTACAGGACTAACATATGCTGGCTACGAGATAAATAGCACAATATATTCAACACAGATTCAGAGCATATTTCACATCCCAAAGGATATTGCTCCAGTCCTACAAGGTATTATAATCTATATGGCATTATAATTGGGTTTTCTAAAAGCTATTCCACCTTTCTATTTAGCCAGCTGCTTCAGGATTATGGAGAATATGGTAAGACCACTGAATTCCATGACCGTAGGCTTATTTTTAAATTCATTTGCTGTGAAGTGAATTCCTTGGGCATAACCAATACTGCATGGAGTACTGTGATAGTGAATATTGTGTCCTGTTAGTTTGTGGATGACAGTTTTGGCAGAATCGTTAAGAGCAGCGAATACACCACTGTATCCAGAGTAAATATCTCTTCCATTAAAAAAAAAAAATGCTTCCCCTTCTATGATGAAGGTGTCCCAATGTAATTAACCTTCCACAAAATAGCTGACTGATCATGCTGAGGAATAGTATTCAATGTTGTTCTATAATGCAAACAAATTAGGTACTCAGCAAGTGACTTCATCCAGCTCAGCCTTGTTAAGTAGAAGACCATGTGGCTGATCCTATGCCTAACCTTTATTTCTACTACTATGGCTTCTTTATTCATAAGTCCATTGGACAATAATGGAAGAGGCTTGAGAAAGAGGCTATCTGGTATATACAAACTAAGTCATCCTATTTCCCTGATTATTTAAATTGTCTTCACTCCTTAGGTCATCTTTTCGTGAGCGTTCATATGGTATGCAAATATCTTCACAATCTATACCCATTCAGAGACATCTCTCAACATACATTTTCCCAGGACCTCCTTGTATCAGTTTTCCAATTGTGTTCCTATTAATGCCATAACCATCTAGCCAAACCGTTGGCCACAACATACAGATTAGCATAGATTTGTACTTGTTTATCTTTATTTTCAAGAAAAAATGAATAACTGGAGAGACTGGTTGAAATTTTGTTCTTTTTGATAATTTTCTTTTATTAATGTTTTTGAGAACTGTTTCACAGTGGCATGAAGTATCACTACAACTGCCTACACTCAGGTGGTACCTACACATCATGAAGAATGATCAATTAATCCAATTTAAATTTTTCTTTCTTCAGTATTAGGGAATAGGGAACTATAGTTATTGATGAGAGAGACAAAAGGCGGTATTTCAGAAATAGGGGACACTTCCTCATGCACCTTCCTTATATATTCATGGTTGAAGTCCAATCCTATAGATACTGCTTCATTAGATGACAAAGTTCTTCTATGCATGCTCAGCCTTATGACATGGTGTGTCAGACAACACCTAGTTCATGATGAGCAGTTCAAATTACATGGTAACCCTGTTGTCCATGGTCAAGCAATCAGTCTCTCCTAAGACCCTAGTCACAAGCCAAAATCTCGTGACTTTCAAAAGGAGAATAACTATCTACAGAGTGTCTATAGTTTTGCTCCAGTATTCTAAGGGTCTATGCTGTGATATACCTTTACAGTCCTGCCATAGGTTCCAAAAGTATCTCTACAAGCCCCACAAGAAACCAGGCAATGCCTTCAACACTTCTCTTGAAATTCTCCTTTATTATGTACCAACTTTATCACTTACACCTTCTGTTTTCCATACGACTACAGGAAGCAATTTTCTAAGTTTTCTGTTACTACATAAAAATAATATTTCTCCCTCCAATAGTATATTTTTCAATATTTTTCTCACTTTCTTTTAAGCCATCATCAGCAGAGTCCTTGAAGTCTAGATTTTTTTACTAGCAGTCAATTTGAAACAATTTAAGTTTTTTATCATGCCCTTCAACATTTTTTTAGCCTTTACTTTTAGTTTCTGGTCTGGCATGTAAGGAGCTTAGAAGTCACCACTCTGTACTAAAATCAAGTACAAAGCTAAACAAACTGAAAAATCAATAACTCTTCTTAGATTCATAATAGAAAAGGGGTCATTGGGAAAATTACAGTCTCAAAAATTGGAAAGAAATAGATAGAGCCAGAGAATCAAAACTTACTAGAGCAGAAAAACTAATGAACAAAAATCTTTACGAGAAGTATTGCTGGGGTAAGAAAACCTAACTATAATTGACAAATTTCTGGAGGTTTAGTGTAAACAAATCTGAGAGTTAAAAATACCAAGGACTCAGTCACAGGGTAGACGTCTACAATTTTATAAAGTTTACCTTTAGGAACTCCATCAGGTCCTCACAGTGAATACTGGAGAAAAACCTCCTTATGTTTCTGGCAGGTGGAGGAAAAAAAAGGAACCATTTTAATATACTCCAGAGAATTCTGTTCTTAACAGGATCTGCTTTCAGGAGAAACTATTTTACCAGAGCTTGATCTGCTGAGGTTTCATCAGAGCCTAATGTACTTGAGGGAAGGGAAAAATCCAAATACTGACCCATCTAGACATGTTCTCTGATCTCAGAGGGTGATAGAAAATGTGAATCACTGGTGAAGTTCACAGTTCAGGGGTATGTTCTCACCAAGAGATTGATATCTAGTCACAACACTGTAGAACAATTTCTCTACCCACAAACTTTACCACCACATTACTAAAGGCCTACTTACTACTATTCCTTGTAGACCCACATCATGTCTACCATTTAACAAAGAATTGAAAGGCATACTAAAAGGCAAAACCAAAAACAAAACAAAACAAAACTACTCACAGTTTAAAGAGACTGAGCATCTGAACCAGAGTCATATATGAAAAGAAAGCTAAAATTATCAGATCAGAAATTTGAAAAAGAAAACAAACAAGCAAGCAAACTATGAATAATATGCTAGTGATTTAAAGTAATTGGTTGAGAACAGATGAATACTATAGGGAGAGAGATGGAAATTCTAAGAAAGAATAAAAAAGAAATGCTAGAGATCCTAAATAATAAGAAGTGAAGAATTCCTTTGATGAGATTATTAGTAGACTGGGCATGGCTGATGATAGAATCTATGAGCTTAAGAATATGACAATAGAAACTCACAAAACTGAAAAGCAAAGAGAAAATAAAACTGAAAAATAACCCTGACAAAATAGCCCAGAACTGTGGTACAATTGAAAAAGGTACAATATATGTATAAGGGAACACCAAAGGGAGAAGAAATAGAGAATAAAGGACACGGGAATGCCAAACAAATAATAAACAAACAAACAAAAAACCCTATACTTAGGTATATCATAGTTGAATACCAAAACATCAAAGATAAAGAAAAAACTTGAAAGAAGTCAGTGGGGAAGGGCCACCTTACCTATAGTGGAGCAATAATAAGAATTATACCTGACTTCTCCACAGAAATATGCAATAAGGAAAAGAAAGAAACGAACTATTTAAAATGGTGAGGAAAATAAACAAAACAAAAAACAAAACACCAACCCTGAATTATGTACCCTGCAAAATTATTCTTCAAAAGTAGAGAAAAAATAAATACTTTCTTGGACAAACAAAAATTGAGGAAGATTGTTGCCTGTAGGCTTACCTCGCAAGGAATGTTAGGAGAATTTCTTTTAATATTCCTTTCTATCTCTCTAAAGAACTTCTTCTAACATTCCTTGCAAATTACATCTGCTGACAACAAACATCCTCCATTTTTGTTTGTTTAAGAGAGTTTTTATTTTTCCTTTACTTTTGAAGAGTAATTTTACAGGGTGCAGAATTTGGGGTTGGTGGGTTTTTAAAAGATGTTTCTCAACTTCAGCAAAGTGTCAGGATACAAAATCAATGTGCAAAACTCACAAGCATTTCTACACAAATAAAAGACAAGCAGAGAGCCAACTCATGAGTGAACTCCCATTCACAATTGCTACAAAGAAAATAAAATACCTAGCAATACAACTTATGAGGAATATGAAGTACCTCTTCAAGGATAACTACAAACCACTGCTCAAGGAAATAAGAAAGGACACAAATGGAAAACATTCCATGCTTATGGATAGGAAGAATCGATATTGTGAAAATGGCCATAAGCAAAGAAACAAAGCTGGAGGTATCATGCTACCTGACTTCAAACTACACTACAAAGCTACAGTAACCAAAACAGCATGGTACTAGTACCAAAACAGATATACAGACCAATGGAACAGAACAGAGACCTCAGAAATAACACTACACATCTACAACCATCTGATCTTCAAATCTGACAAAAATAAGCAATCGGGAAAGGATATCATATTTAATAAATGGTGCTGGCAAAACTGACTAGCTATATGCAGAAAACAGAAACTGGACCCCTTCCTTACACTTTATACAAAAATTAAGTCAAGATGGATTAAAGACTTTAATGTAAAACCTAAAACTATAAAAACCCTAGAATAAAACCTAGGCAATACCATTCAGAATATAGGCATGGGCAAAGACTTCATGACTAAAACACCAAAAGCAATGGTGACTAAAGCGAAAACTCACAAATTGGGTCTAATTAAAGTAAAGAGCTTCTGCTCTGTGAAATAAACTATCATCAGGGTGAACAAGCAACCTACAGAATGGGAGAAAAATTTTACAGTCAATCCATCTGACAAAGGGCTAATATTCAGAATCTACAAGGAACTTAAATAAATTTACAATAAAAAAACCATAAAAAAGTAGGCAACATATATGAACAGACACTTCTCAGAAGAAGACATTTATGCAGGCAACAAACATATGAAAAAAAAGCTCATCATCACTGGTCATTAGAGAAATGCAAATCAAAACTACAGTGAGATACTATCTCACACCAGTTAGAATGATGATCATTAAAAAGTCTGGAAACAACAGATGCTTGTGAGGATGCAGAGAAATAAGAACACTTTTACACTGTTGGTGTGAATGTAAATTAGTTCAACCATTGTGGAACACAATGTGGCAATTCCTCAACAATATAGAACCAGAAATACCCATTTGACCCAGCAATCCCATTACTGGATATATACCCAAAGGAATATAAATTGTTCTACTATAAAGATACATGCACATGTATGTTTATTGCAGCACTATTTACAGTAGCAAAGACTAGGAACCAACCCAAATACCCATCAATGATAGACTGGATAAAGAAAATGTGGCACATATACACCATGGAATACTGTGTAGCCATAAAAAAGGATGAATTCATGCCCTTTGCAGGGACAAGGATGAAGCTGAAAACCATCATCCTCAGCAAACTAACACAGGAACAGAAAAACAACTACACATTCTCTCTCACTCGTAAGTGGGAGCTGAACAATGAGAACACATGGACACAGGGAGGGGAACATTATGTACCAGGGTCTGTCAGGTGGTGGGGAAAAGGGGAGGGAGGGAATTAGGATAAATATCTAATGCATGTGGACTTTAAAACCTTGATAATGGGCTGATAGGTGCAGCAAACTACCATGGCACATGTAAACCTATGTAACAAACCTGCACGTTCAACACATGTATCCCAGAATTTAAAGTAAAATTTAAAAAATTATAATAAAAAATAAAATAAAAAAGAAAATGATGTAAGTCAGAAACGTGGAAGCAGATTAAGAAAGAACATCAGAGAATATGTTAGGGTAAAATAGAAATTTTATTTTATTTATTGTTAATTGATCTAACAAATAATTTTGTTCAAAATATTAATAACAACAACATACTTGATTGTGTGTTGTCATGTAGGTATTTATATAGTGTGTGTATGTGTATGTTTATGTTTATATACGTTATGTTTATATATGTTTACATGTAAGTGAAATGAATGACAGCACTGGTACAAGGCATAGGTAGAGAGGAATTAAGATTATTGCATTATGATAAGGTATTGTACTACAAATGAAACAGTAGAGTGTTATAAGAATGTCAATTTTGATTAGTTTAAATGCATACTGCAAATGTTAAGGCAACCACTAAATACATTACAAAGAAACAAGTATAATTAATGTGCTGAGAAAGGAGAGAAAATTGATTCATATAAAATGCTCAATAAAAACCATAAAAGGCAGAAAATATGTGAAAGACAAAAATAGAAACAAATAAGGGCAGCAAATATAAAACTAAAAAATTTGATAGATATTTTAATATGACTATACCAATAATCACCTACAGGAAAATAGTCTAAATTCATGAATTAAAATACAGATATTGTCAGAGTGGTTCAAAAAACAAAACTCACTTATATGTTGTCTACAAGATACTTAGTTTAAATTTAAAGATACGTATACATTTAAAGTAAAGAATGGAGAAAGATACACTATGTTAACACTAATCAAAATAAAGCAAAATAAGCTATATTAATTTCAGACAGATCAAATTTCAAAGCAAGGAAAGTTATCAGTGATCAAAAGTGGTATTGCATGTTGATAAAGGTATCAATATTTTAAGGAGATATAACAATCCTTAATGTGTATATGCTTAACAACAGAGTGTCAAACTACTTGAGGAAAATACTGATAAAACAACAAGGAGAAATAGACAAATCCTATTACAGTTGGATACATCAACTCCCCTCTATCAGAAATGGAGATAGCTAGTAGACAGGAGACAAGTAAGGACATAATTGAACTCAATAGCACCATCAAACCACTGCAAGTAATTGACATGTAAATGCTACTTTTTTCAATCACTACAGCCTATACATTCTTTTCAAGCTCACATGCTGCAATAACAAAGATAGATCATATTCAGGATTATAAACGCACTTTAAAAAACATAAAGAATACAAATTATACAGTGTCTTCTTTTGGACCACAATAAAATTAAACTAGAAATCAATAACAGAAATAGATTTGGAAAAGCCTAAAATACTTGGAGATTAATTATATAATTCTAAATAACAAAGGAGTAAAAAAAGAAATACCAAGAGAAATGTAAAAATATTTTGAACTAAATGAAAATAAAAAAAATACAACTTAACAGAATCTGTGAGATAGAGCATAATCAGTGCTTAGAGGAAAATGTAAAAGCATTGAAAGCATTTATTAAGGAAAAAAATACTAAAGTCAATCATCTAAGCTTCCACATTGAAAAACTAGTAAAAGAAAATCAAATAAAATCTAAGTGGAAGAAAATGCATAATAAAAATTATAACTGAAATAAATGAAATTGAAAACAGAAAATCAATAGAGAGAAACAATAAAAACCAAAGCTTGTTCTTTGAAAACAGCAATAAAATTGATACACTTCTAGCAAGACTAATGAAGTAAAATGTACAAAAGACACAAATTGCTAATATAAGAAAAGAAATAGGACACAAGTACAGATTCCATGAATATTACAAGGATAATAAAGGAATATTATTAGTAACTATGACAAAAAATGTGATAACATAGATGAAATCAATGCATTTCTTGAAAGACACAACCAGTCAAAACTCACACAAGACAAAACAGACAACCTCAACAGACCCATTAAAGAAATTGAGCCAATAATTAAAAACCTTCCAAAACAGAAAGCACCAGGCCCAGATGGGTTCACTGGTAAATTCTACCATTTAAGGAAAAATTTATACCAAATATCTACAATATCCTCCAGAAGATAAAACCAGCGGGAATACTTCCTAATTCATTCTATTAGGCCAGCATTACTCTAATATCAAAACAAGCAAAGGCATTAAAATAAAGATACAGACCAATATCTCTCAAGAACATAGATGAAAAATCCTCAACAAAATGTTAGCAAATTGAATCTAGCAATGTATAAAAATAATTTACACTTTGACCAAGTGGGAATTACCCCAGGTATGCTAGGCTGGTTTAACATTTGAAAATTCATTAGTGTAATCAATCATCATAACAGGCTAAAGGAGAAGCCTTACATGAGCATATTAATAGATGCAGAAAAAGCATTTGGCAAAATGAACACTGACTTATGATAAAAAATTCTAAGCAAAGTGTTATAAAGGCAAATTTTCTTCTTGTTAAAGAACATTTACAAAAATCCTACAGCTAACATTATTCTTAATGGTGAGAAACTCAAAGTTTTGACACTAAGTTCAAGAATAAGACAATCATATCCTCTCTTACCTGATTTCATGCCAAAGACTTTTATACAAGGTGAACTTCATCAAAATTAAAACTTCTACTTGGTGGAAAAAAAAGTCAAGAGAATGAGAATACTGGGAGAAAATATTTGAAAGAGACATAACAGAAAAGGGATTGATATCCAAAATGTACAAATAATTTTTAAAACTCAAAAGTAAGAAAATGGACAACCTGATTATAAAATAGGCAGAAGACATCAACAGAAAACTCAACAAAGGATATATACACAAATGGCAAGTAAGCACATAACACACTATTTAATATCATATGTCATTAGGAAATTACAAATTAAATAAACAAAGAGATACCATACACACCTACTAGAATGATGACAATCCAAATACTGACAACAGCAAATTATGGCAAGGGTGTAGACCAAGAGAAATTCTCATTTATTGCTGGTGGACATGCAAAATGGTACAACCAGTTTGGTGCTTTCTTTAGTGGTTCATATATATGAACACTACTATCATACGGGAGTGTATATATAAATGTGTATGTGTATATATACATATACATTCCTATATGATCCAGCAATTGTACCCCTTTAATTCATTACCCAAATAAATTAAAAACTTACATACACATAAAAACCTTTGCACAGATATTTATAGCAGCTATATTCCTAATTATCTAAACTTGGAAACAGCTAGATTTCCCTGAGTAAGAGAATGCATAAAGAAACTGTGGTACATCCACACAATGAAAGATCACTTAGTGCTAAAATGAGTGAACTGTCAAACCATGAAAAGACATGGCATAAAAGCATATTTTTAAATGAAATGAGCCAATCTACAAAATCCACATGATACATATTTCCAACTACATTACATTCTGGAAAAGCCAACTATGAGAACAATAATAAAAGGAAAAAGGTCAGTGGTTGTCAGGGATTGAAGAGAGAAAAGAGGGATGAATAGGCAGAGCACAGGGATTTTTAGGCCAATAAAACTATTCTGAATGATACTATTAAAAATAGTGCATGTGTGTCATTATACATTTATCAAAATCCATAGAATGCACAATACTAAGAATGAACCACACAGTAACCTATGGACATTAGATGATAGTCATATCTCAGTGTAAGTTCATTGATTGTAAAAAAACTTACCACTGCGATACAGGATATTGAGGTTAGTATTAGATCACTTTTGCCATGCTTAGGAATAATATTCCATCATCTTTACTGTATTCTATTATGAAGGAATAAATTATTGGTTGAGTTCACATTCAAAGGAGAAGATGATACAAGGGTTGTGAATACCAGAATGTGGGAAGCATGAAGACCACCTTAAAATCTGGCTGTTGAATGTAGTATTGTCAGTTTTTATTCTGGAAGGGAAGCCCTTTCCTGCAAAAATCTGGAAATTGAAGAATATCTAAAACATAGAATAAAATTAGCTTCTATTCTGTATACATTCCTCAAAAAAAAAAAAAAGAAAGAAAAAAAAAGGTCAAATAAAGGGATATCATGCACAGGACAACCAACCTTGCAATGGAAGGCAATGTAGAAGCCCTTTTCCTGCAAAAATCTGGAAATTGAACAATATCAAAAACATAGAATAAAATTAGCTTATATTCCGTATAGATTCCTCCAAAATAAAAGGTCAAATAAAGGGATATCATGCACAGGACAACAAACCTTGCAATGTTAGGCAATGTAGAAACACCTACAGAACAGCTCATGTACTGTCTATGAATAGCCTGAAGGAAAATACATCAAAGTATATTATGATAGTCATGAGATTAGTCAGAGGAGTTTCGAAAAGATACTCTTTAACCTGGGCCTTGATTTAAAAATGACATTAAAATAATGATTTCTGCCTGTGAATGGATGAATTCAGAATGTTAAGCACGAAAAGCCAAGCTTTTCATGGTGGGAAAGCCCCTTGTGAAATATGTACAACTATTGAGTGGAAAATTCAAAACTGCCTCTAGCTTGTCAGCAAGTCAGTAAAATTACTTATTTTGTTCTAATTTGAATCATATTATTTTGAATATGTAACATGGTATATTAATCCATCAGGAGTAAAGTTTATAAAATATTAAATGAGTTAAAAATAACTTTGATAGAATGTGAATCTGTGAATTAATCAAATTTGTGTTCAGTAAATGTTTACTAAGTTAAAGAAAGCATTCCCTAAATGATAAGTGAGATTTTTTTTCAATAAATTTGTAAACTTCGTTGTCACAATAATGGTAAAATTTGTATTAATATTTATTGAATGATGTAATACAATAACTAATGGAAAAAGTATAAAAAATTGAATGTTAGGATTAGAGAAAATAGGTTAATATTTCTGAATATTGCCTCCCTATTACTGGTAATTGAAAAGAGTTACTATTTTACTTTCACTTAATTAGAAGTTAAAGATAGGCCCATGCTGTTTTGCATGTCATCAGAGCACTTTTAAATATAACTTTTTAAATCATTATAATTTACACTACAATTTGTAGCTGTTGGAGAAATGCTTGTGTGATTGACGGAAAAACAGATGATTCAAACTCGTTAAGATAGTACCTCATGGCCTGAATGCTATTCCCTACTTTTATTTCTAATGAAAAAAATAAGTAAGTATCCTCTTCCATGCATAAAAGGAGTACAGAACCCAGATGAATAATAGTAAAGTAAGTATTATATTGCTTTAATATGAATTGAATAAGAATACTTTCTTAAAACAAAAGAAATTATGCCAGTTTTATGGCAAAAGCTTTTAAAAGCAAAACTAGGCTTCCTAAGAAGCGGTGAGACTTTATTATATTGTCTCATCTCTGAAGAATATTTGTCTTTTTCACGCATTATTTTCTCCTTTAGTTGTTTCTTGGCACTGTTATTTGGCTTTTCTTTGTTTCAACCTTCTTTGTAGTTCATAAGGTAATCTGTTACATAAAACCAAAGGGAAACTAAAGGACAACCTGCCGTCTTGGGTACAGAAGTGACCTTTTTAGTTAAATCAGGATATCTTGTGTCTTTCAACAATCTTCTCTTTAGAAGGAGAACATTCAATCTGGAGAATGTGTTAAGGTTTATGTAACACCGAATAACTGATATATAATTAAGAGAAAACACTTTAAAAGTTGTCAGATTCTCGCCATGAACCCCATGCCTGCCATTTTTGCAAGCTATTTCTGATGCTTTATGGTTTTTGACTTCAAGCTTTCGTTCTCCCCATTCCTTCATAGTGGACCAAAATATAGTCAGTATCATGATGTTTGGTAAGGTATTCCAATGTTAAGTTCCAGAAAAGTTTGCTGTGTCTCACTTAAATCTCTGAAGACTCTATGTGAAGATGCAATTCTATTCAGATAAGTTGTACACTTTGTTTTCCATATATGTTCACATCACCTCTACCACCACCACTTTCTCCACCAATGTCATCTACTGTGAACAGCTTTTGGGTTGTTAAAGAAATACTGATATTTTTGTGGATCCACTTGGGAAGCTATTACTGCATGCTACTTTTGATTATGCTTAAATGTTTGCTAATCTAATGATATAACTTGGCATAAGTGCAAGTGAGATCATAGTTTTCCCCTCTCTTTACTCATGGACCTTTTGGATTTTGTATATCATAGAGAAGAATTCTACCTAAAAAAAAGACAAATTTAAAATAATAGCTAACTTTTCTTGAAAATGCTGCATGCAATCTGTGAATACAATAATTATTTATTTATTTTTACTATAAACTTATGAGATGGCACTGTAATTATCCCTAGCATAGAACTACAGAAACTGAGGCTTCAAAAAGCCACAAAATTTGTCCAAGATACCCTGGCAAACAGTCTGTTATACTGAATTCAAGCCAAGGTCTACTAATAGTAATCAACCCTAACCACAATACTGTCCTGTTCTGAATTATTTTTGTTTAGAATCTGATGAGATTTAGTATGGGATAAGTGGAGTGTGGAGATAGTCAACACTGCTCTTTTGCTTCCAGGAGTCTCAATGAGAAGCATACTTCTTACAGAGTAATTCATAGTAGATCACCAAAAAGTCTACATTGTATGTGAAGGAAAACATAAGCATAGGCCACAGGGACTTAATATTCTCAAGGGATATTTGGGTAATTTTATCAATTCTCCATATTATGAATGCTGTAAAAGTATATTATTTGTTTTAAAAGATTAAATAAAGAATAATGGGAAAGTATTACATGCCTGCTTCAAATATCTAATGATAATTATGCCTTTAAGATGATAAGTGGAGAGAAACAAAGGTGTGTTGAAATGTGGATGGTGGTCTGTTATCCAATTTTCTGTATTAGTGGGGAGGCTTAGTTTTATTTCCCAGGTTTGGGAGAACATTGTTAAAAATGTGTGCTTCGCCTACACCCTCAAACAGCTGAAATCACTACCGTCAAATCAGAACTGCCAAGAATTTCTTGAATGACCTTCAGTCACCAGTAAAGCCCAGCAGACCAACTAAAGTTTCTGGTCAATACATGCAGGCTAAATGAATCACAAAAATAGTTTGTGTGATGGAATACATAGGGTGGTATATGAGGTGCATCATGGGCCACGCATTGCTGAAAATCTCAACCACCGCATCAACTTTTTTCAGTAAGCTACTGTTTAGTAGCTTTTGTTTGGTTAAGAACATGAGTAGATGATTTGATAGGTACTGACATCGATAAACTATTTTAACCTGAAGATAGTTAAATTCAAGGTTATTTACTTGATTTGAATTATTCTTAACAATTTCTGTGTGAATTTCATGAGCTTGCAGTCAGTGTTTTTATAATATTTCAGACATCACTTAAAATTTGTTAATTTTATACTTCAAGGAAAAAATCAAAAGCCATTTTTTGAAATGAAATATATTTGAGGGAAACCACATATTGTTAGTGCTTTTTAATCTTGTAAATCCATTCTCTCATTTGATAAACAGGCATTTTTCATACCTACGTTCATATTAATTTGAAACTTTATAGTAAAATATACCACATAACAAGTAAAAATTAAACCAAAGCAATAATAATTTTAGAACATGTTTTTCCAAGTTACCTAAACCTCTGCAAATATATATATGTATACATATATACACACACAATGTACATATATGTGTATATATGTATATATATCATCCATATATATATATATATGTCATCCAGATATTAAGCCTAATACCCATAAGTTATTTTTCCTGATCCTCTCCCTCCTCCCACCCTCTACCCTATTAGTACCCAGTGTCTGTTGTTCCCGTATCTGTGTCCATGTGTTCTCATCACTTAGCTCCCACTTACAAGTGAGAAATTGCAGTATTTGTTTTCCTGTTCCTGCATTAGTTTGCTAAGGATAGTGGTCTCCAGCTCTGTCCATGTCCCTCCATAGGACATGATCTCATTGCTTCTACGGCTGCATAGTATTCCATGTTGTATATGTACTATATTTTCTTTATTCTGTCTTCCATTAATGGACATTGAGGTTAATTCCATGTCTTTGCTATTGTGAACAGTGCTTCAATGAACTCTGATAAAGGACTAATATACAGCATCTATAAGGAACTTAAACAAATTTAAAAGAGTTTTGGCCAGGCGCGGTGGCTCAAGCCTGTAATCCCAGCACTTTGGGAGGCCCAGACGGGTGGATCACGAGGTCAGGAGATCGAGACCATACTGGCTAACACGGTGAAACCCCGTCTCTACTAAAAAATACAAAAAATTAGCCGGGCGAGGTAGCGGGTGCCTGTAGTCCCAGCTACTCAGGAGGCTGAGGCAGTAGAATGGCATGAACCCGGGAGGCAGAGCTTGCAGTGAGCTGAGATCGCACCACTGCACTCCAGCCTGGGAGACAGAGCGAGACTCCATCTCAAAAATAATAATAATAATAATAATAATTTTGGTTAGAGCATTTACATTTATTTTGCTCTAACTGCACTCTCTGTAGTAGTACATTTTCAGATTATAATTTGGCTCCTTGTTCATCTCTGTTATAGGAAACGATGTCTTTAATCACTTAAATTTTGCAGTTTACATGCAATCATGCCTCACGAAAAAGCAGTAAGTTGAGAGCCATGATTGTCAAAGATTTGCATAATCACCCCTGAACATTATAAGAGCAATGAACCTGAAGAGACCTATAGCAGGATTGTATGACCTTGATCACCTCCTCCAAATGCCTATAGTCTTGTTCCTAAAACTTGCCCATCACCATGTAGGACCCTATGTACAAAAATAATAATGTAAAATTATATCTGTGTTGAAAAATTGTTATAAGTCACTCAGTTCCATTTCTACATTAGTGAAACTCAAATGGTTCAAAGGAGTTCTAGAGGTGGTTCTCCAGAAGTGCCTCAGGTGGCTTCACCCCTGCTCCCATTTCAGGTCCAGCTTTTATGATCAACCTGTAGACTAGACTAGATATTCTTCCAATCCAACTTTCTTCAGTGGAATTACTAAAAATGGGAACTGCCCTGTTCCTAAAGCCCTACAAGATGAAATTATATACATTTTAAGGGACAAGTTTCATGTCTGGCATATGGGTTACAGAGTTTATCAAACCACTCAATGCCATAACCGGAGGCATTCAAAGGGTAAACCAGGATGAAAAGTTAGTGACTTTATGCTATAATCAGCTTTCTCCAAGACATCAAAACAAGATTTAATATCATAATGAGACTCTTACCTCCCTTAATGCTGCTGTTTTCATTTGGCAGGAAAATGGTATAATCAAAACTTTACAATCAGCAACTTCTGCTGGTAAGTTGACAGAACCTGGTCTGGGAGATCCTTTAGTCCACCTAGAAGGTGACTTTGACAACATCTCTAGTACAACTGTTGCTCACGATCTGCTTTAATTTAATCCAGTCATAGAACACTAGATAACAAAACTGCTCTATATTATCTATTGGTTAAATAAGGAAATGGCTATGCTATTATTAATAATACATGCTGTACTTGGATAAATTCCTCTGAGAAAGTTGAAACCCATATACACAAAAGAAGAAATCAAGTCACATGTTTACAAGTTTTACCTAACTTTCCATGTCCATTTGACTCATTCAGTTGGTTGTCTTCAAGCTTAGGTTTGTGGTGTAAAACTACTATATAAATTGTCATATTGCTCTTAACTTCAATTTGTATTTTTTTTGGTAATTTTTTTTACTGGTTACTTGCTAAAATTTCACAGAAATACAACTCTTAACAAAATAATGCTGGCCCACCGCTTTGAGATGATAGCCAACAGTTTATGTAATAGGCAAAAGCAACAATGGACTCCAGGTCAACTTATTATGAAAGTCACTTTCTCCAAACCTCCCTTGTTGCTTAAATTTGGCTAAAGGGTTTTGACATTGACTACAAAGTTGCAAATCATTTCCCTCTCCTGTGAAGCTAGACCAAAATGAGACAGACCCATCTCAACATCAAGAAACAATCAACAGCTAACAACAAGATGACTGATCAATGATACTTTGGGGTAAATATCTCGATCAGAAGGAGAAAATGTTAAATTGTCAGAATCAAAATGAAGTCACCTGTGTTAAGCACCCTGACAAATAGAACCAAGGATGGCCGTAATGGATGGGTTCTCATGGGTGAATGCCTAATAACAAGAGCTATCACAAAAGACTGAAAAACACATCTTTGCACAAAGCTAGGACAACTTTCCATGCAAAAAAAATAATTTTGTGAAAGCCTCTGCCCAGCAAGTTTTTCCAACTTTAGACTCTTGTTATTGATCCTTCCATCCAAAGTTAATTATCTCAAAACAATTATGTAATCCTCATTTTTCCTTTAAAATCTTCTGTTTTCTTTTATCTCTCTGAATACAACGATAGCTTACTATGACATATTCCCATTACAGTGCCTATTCACAAACAAACATCATTTTCTTTTAGACAGTGTTCTCTGTTTGTTATTTAGGTTGACAGATAAAAACCATAACTTTTAAAGAAAAACATAGACTACTCTCATGACTTAAGTGTAAAAAATGTTTTATTGGGCGTATCATGTAAATAATCACAAAAAAATTGATAATGAATGTCATCAAAATTTAAATTTTCTGTTTATCTGATAATTCATTATAGAAATAAATAAGCAGAAAATAGATGTTTTAAAAAATCACAAAGTATATATCTGACAAAAAACATGTATCCAGGATATATAAGGTAGTCTTACAATGTAATAAATAAAACCTATACAATTAGGTAAAGAATTGAGTAATTATCTCAAAAAGAAGATATATCAAGAACCAATAAACACATAGAAAAAATGCTCAACAATATTGGTCATACAATAACATTTAAATTAAAACATGATAAGATAATACTACACAGGCAGTAGAACGTCTAAAATTAAAAAGTCTGGCAACTACAAGTATTGGCAAGCATGTGGAAAAAATGGAATTCTCAAATATTTTCAGAATATAAATTGTTACAATTACTTTGGAAAAATGCCAAAATAAATAAATAAATAAATAGACAAACCTCCCTTCTAGCCCTGCAAATGTACTTATAGGCATTAATCCAAGAGAAATGAAAATATGTTCACACAAAAAAACGTGTTCATGAAAGTTCTTAGCAGTTTTATTCAGAAAGCTGAAGACTGGTTTTATCAACAGGAAAATCACTCATCAACTTGATCTAACCCTAAAACATAACGGTAGTCTGCAACACAAAAGTAACAGACTACTAATAATCACACAACACCAATGAAGCTCAAAAACATTATACTGAAGGGAAAATAGCCTTACACTATATGCGCAGTAAGATAAAATTTATAAGAATTCTAGAATACAAACATCTTTAGTTTTATGGGAAAGCTAAAGCAGTGGTTTTTTGTCGGTAGGTGCAGGAATTAACTGGGAAGAAAACCGAAGGGAATTTCATGATTGGAGTAATTCTATACATTCTGCTAGAGGTTTGAGTTTATTTGTGTATGTGCATTCATCAAAACTCCGCAAAACACACACAGGACTTGGATATTTCATTTTAGTAAATTGTACATGAACGCCCCCGAAATATAATATAGCCAATAATATGTACGCAAAATGTTTTGGTGGAAGCATACTGATAATAGAGATGGGGAAATAGTTATAATAAAACCGTATAATACAATTTAAATGATAAAATTTGTGTGGTCAGTATATGAATATTTACCAAATCTTTCAATTTTGCAATGTTTACGGTTTTTTTTCTTAAAAATGATTAGAAAAAACACATTAGTGAGATAATAAATATTTTGTTGTTACCGTAGACTTAATGATGCACCATTTACAGCTCCTCTTCAATGAAGGGCTTGTTTTCCACCTTGGCTAGAGGACACTTGCTTGGAGTTGCAACAGCCTTCAGCTCTTCACCGCTTAGGAAATGCCCCAGCTGCTCCTCATTCAAGCGAATAGGAAATGCCCCAGCTGCTCTTCATTCAAGCTAATAGGAATTGCCCCAGCTGTTCCTCATTCAAGCTAACAGTTCTGTGGTCAATCTTGTGACTGATGGAGGAATATGAAAGCCAAACCGCTTGACAGGTATTTCCAAACCAGTACTTTCCCTCTTTCTCACAGGTATTGTTCTCAAAGATACCTCTGTACATTCAAATCTATCTGGAATCTTTCTCAGAGTCAGATTCTTAGAGAACTCAACCGGTGACAGGTAATTAATTGAGTTGATTCTAAATGTTTTATACTTTAAAAATTTATTTGCTAGAAAGCGTTCCGAGTTAAAGTTAAGCCAGTCATAGAATGCCACTTCATTTTCTTAGCTCTTTGAAATTCAGGGTTATCTTCCATGTGTACACAATTTTCTTTCTAATTCTTTTAAAACTCTTTTTTAAATTTTATTTTAATTTCCTTAGTAATTTTCATTTCTCAATCCCTCATTAGGTTTTCAGAAAAATTTATTGTCTTGTGTGCATATTATGTTGTCTTTGGTAATAATTTTGTAACTTTATTTTCTCAAGTTCCTTTTTCTCTAGTGCATTTCCATTGTGGTTTTTCTTGAATTTATAATAGGACCTTATTTTTACATGAAGTGTTACTATACAATGTTCTTTTGATTCGTGGTTGTTTATTGGTGAGTGTCTATCAGTTGTTTTAACTGATTATCTCTATTGCTATTAATTTACATTTTGTTTTATTTTCATAGAAACTTTGTATAAATATCATCTTCCTTTTACACATATATTAATCTTTAGGACCAGCAATATCAACAGTTATATTTTTAGTTCAAAACACCTCTATTGCCATGCATAGTGTGTTAAGAACTGTTTAAAATCTGATATTTTATCACACTTGTAAATTAGCCATCAAGTCAGCCAAAATTTTAAAGATGTTAGCAGAATACTTTAATAATAAATTTTACTACTCAAAACAAAGCCAGGCAACAAATTCCTCATGGCCACGTCAGTCTCACTGCCTCCCCATGTCCCTTGGGGGTAACACTGAAGAGTACAGGTGGGTGTTGAGCATCCTGTGGGTTTGTACAACACTTGTGGAACCATACCTTAGGAAAGCCACGTCTTTGAAAACAGGCTTCAAACAAGCCTACCCAACCATCTCTTAGAGGATGACATTTTTCTCCATCTTCCAAGGTTGCTTGCTATGCAGCCTTCTTTAAAACGTCAGGAAAAAAAAAAAAAAGCCATCAGTTGCTTATTTCCAAAAACATAAACAGAAAAATAATAATAAAAAAAAACACTTGGAAAATTGCTTTCCGTATAGTGAATTACAGTTTCTTTAATAAATTGTGCTTTTTTGTAGGAGGTGGCTTATTTTCTGATTTTATTATTTTATTTTGTTTCTGTTAGATCATTAACTTCTGTCACTTACTTCTTTCTATTTTTTTACTTCTAAGTATCTAAAAGTTGCCTCTCTGTTGTAAGTCAGTACTTCTCTCTTAGAAACAACGCCATGCAAGACTGGCATATCTGTTTCTATGAATATTCAAGCTTTGTCTTTGTTTCTCTATTAAACTATTTTCTGATAGAATCAGTCTCTGATTTATTTCAAGCACTTCCTCACACAGGGCAGAATTCTTGCCTTTGCTAAATATGATTTTACCTCTCTTCAGCTATTGGTAGCACGTCACTGCCGTCTTTCATTTTCTTTGCCTGATTTCTCATGTGGATTCTAGGACTGGCTATAATGGATTCAGAATTTCTATTTCCCTACATACATGGTATTGACATTTTTAGTATTCTTGTTCCATTAAGTTATGAGTGGTTTTATATGCTCTCCATGTTGGATTTAATGGCTTTTGCAGAATGTGTAAAAAGATTAATATTTAGAAGGATTTAATTATCCAATGTGTGAACAGAAGAATTTTGATTGAAACTGGATTAATTTTACAGATTACCTAGAAGAGATTGAATATCTTTACAATATTGGAGTTTTGCATCCAGAAACATACTCTGGGTTTTTCATTTATTCAGTTTTTTTCTACTCTCCTATGAATTTTTGTCTTTTCAAAAGAAAAATATTAAGCCTTATTTAATATTTTTTTGTTAAGGTGTTTTATTATTGTTATTTTTATTACAAATTGTACCCTTTACACTACTTTAGCACAATTTTTGTAAATATTCTGCAATGTAATTTAATTGTGTGTGTTATTTTTTATTTTTATTTTACTTAAAGTTCTGGGATGCATGTGTAGAACGTGCACGTTTGTTTGTTACATAGATCTATGTGTGCCACGGTGGTTTGCTGCACCTATCAACCTACCATCTAGGTTCGCTCCCCTCACTTGCACTCCCCAGCAGTCCCCAGTGTATGTCATTCCCCTCCCTGTGTTCATGTGTTCTCATTGTTCAACTCCCACATATGAGTGAGAACATGCAGTGTTTGATTTTCTATTCCTGTGTTAGTTTGCTGAGGGTGATGGCTTCTGGCTTCATCCATGTCCCTGACAAGGACATAATCTCATTCCTTTCTATGGCTGCATAGTATTCCATGTTGTATATGTACCACATTTTCTTTATCCATTCTATCATTGATGGACATTTGGGTTGGTTCCATGTCTTTGGTATTGTAAATAGTGCTGCAATAAACATACGTGTGCATGTGTCTTTATAGTAGAATGATTTATGTTCCTTTGAGTATATACCCAGTAATGGAATTCCTGGATCAAATGGTGTTTCTGCCTCTAGATCCTTGAGAAATCACCACACTGTCTTCCGTAATGGTTGAACTAATTTGCATTCCCACAAACAGTGTAAAATTGTTCCTATTTCTCCACAGCCTCGCCAATATCTATGTTTCTTGACTTTTTAATAATCTCCATTCTGCCTGGCGTGACACAACATCTCATTGTGGTTTTGATTTTCATTTCTCTACTGATCAGTGATGTTGAGCTTTTTTCATGTTTGTTGGTCACCTAAACATCTTCTTTTGAGAACTGTCTGTTCATATCCTTTGCCCACTTTTTGATGGGGTTGTTTGTTTTCTTCTTGTAAATTTGTTTAAGTTCCTTGTAGATTCTGGATATTAAAACTTTGACAAATGGACAGATTGCAAAAATTTTCTCCCATTCTCTAGGTTGCCTGTTCACTCTGATGATAGTTTCCTTTGCTGTGCAGAAGCTCTTTAGTTTCATTACATCCCATTTGTCAATTTTGGCTTTTGTTGCAATGCTTTTAATGTTTTTCTCATGCAATCTTTGTCCATGCCTGTGTCCTGAATGGTATTGCCTAGGTTTTCTTCTTGGGTTTGTATGGTTTTGGGTTTAACATTTAAGTCTTTAATCTACTTTGGATTAATTTTTGTATAATGTGTAAAGAAGGGGTCCAGTTTCAGTTTTCTGCATATAGATAACCAATTTTCCCAGCACCATTTATTAAATATGATATTCTTTTCCCATTGCTTGTTTTTATCAAGTTTGTTGAAGATCAGATTGTTGTGCGTGTGTGGTGTAAATACTGAGGTCTCTGTTCTGTTCCATTGGTCTCTATGTCTGTTTTGGTACCAGTACCATGCTATTTTGGTTATTGTAGCCTCGTATAATTTGAAGTCAGGTAGCATGAAGCCTCCAGCTCTGTTCTTTTTGCTTAGGATTGTCTTGGTTATATGGACTCTTTATTTGGTTTCATATCAAATTAAAGTAGTTTTTTTTTTATTAAATTCTGCGAGCAATATCCATGATATTTTGATGGGAATAACACTGAATCTGTAAATTACTTTGGGCAGTATGGCAATTTTCATGATACTGATTCTTTCCATCCATGAGGATGGAATGTTTTTCCATTTGTTTGTGTCCTCTCTTAATTCTTCAAGCAGTGGTTTGTCATTCTCCTTGAAGAACTCCTTCACATCCCTTGTCAGCTGTACTGCTAGGTATTTTATTCTCTTTGCAGCAATTGTGAATGGGGGTTCATTCATGATTTGACTCTCTGCTTGTCAATTGTTAGTGTATAGAAATGCTTGTGATTTTTGTACATTGATTTTTTATCCTGAGACTTTGCTGAATTTGCTTATCAACTTCAGGACTTTTGTGGCTGAGATGGTGGGGTTTTCTAAATATCGAATTGTGTCACTGGCAAACAGACAATTTGACTTGCTCTCTTCCTATTTGAATACCCTTTATTTCTTTTTCTTGACTGATTGCCCTGGCCAGAACTTCCAGTATTATTGAATAGGAGTAGTGAGAGGCGGCCTCCTTGTTTTGTGCTGGTTTTCAAAGGGAATGCTTCCAGTTTTGCCCATTTGATAGGATATTGGCTGTGGGTTTGTCATAAATGGCTCTTACTATTTTGAGATATGTTCCATCAATACCTAGTTTATTGAGAGTTTTTAACACAAAGAGATGTTGAATTTTAAGGAAAGCCCTTTCTGCATCTACTGAGATAATCATGTGGTTTTTATCATTGGTTCCATTTATGTGATGGATTGCATTTATTGATTTGCCTATGTTGAACCAGCCTTGGTTCATCCCAGGGATGAAGCCAACTTGATTGTGGTAAATAAGCTTTTTTATATGCTGCTGGATTCAGTTTGCCAGTATTTTATTGAGGATTTTTGCATCAGTGTTCATCAGGGATATTGACCTGAAATCTTCTTTTTTTGTTGCTTCTCTGCCAGGTTTTGGTATCAGGATGATGCTGGCCTCATAAAATGAGTTAGAGGGGAGTCCTTCTTTCCAATTGTTTGAATGGTTTCACAAGGAATAGAACTAGCTCCTCCCTGTACTTCTGGTAGTATTTGGCTGTGAATCTGTCTGGTCCTGGGCTTTTTTTTTTTGGTTGGTAGTCTATAAATTACTGCCTCAATTTCAGAACTTGTTATTGGTATATTCAGGGATTTAATTTCTTCATGGTTTAGTCTTAGGAGTGTGTATGTGTCCAGGAATTAACCATTTCTTCTTGATTTTCTAGTTTATTTGCATAGAGGGTTTTCATGTCTCTATCTCCTTCAGTTCTGCTCTGATCTTAGTTATTTCTTGTCTTCTGCACTTTTTGATTTATTACTCTTGCTTTTCCAGTTCGTTTAGTTGTAATGATAGGGTGTCAATTTGAGATCTTTCTAGCTTTCTGATGTGGGCATTTAGTACTATAAATTTTCTTCTTAATGCTCATTTAGTTGTGTCCCAGAGATTCCAGTATGTTGTCTCTTTGTTCTCATTGGTTTCAAAGAACTTCTTGATTTCTACTTTAATTTTATTATTTACCCAGGAGTCATTCAGGAGCAGGTTGTTTAATTTCCATGTAATTGTACGGTTTTGAGTGAGTTTCTTAACCCTGAATTCTTATTTGATTGAACTGTGGTCTAAGAGACTGTTTGCTATGATTTCATTTCTTTTGCATTTGCTGAGGAGTATTTTACTTCCACTTACGTGGTTGATTTTAGAATAAGTGCCATGTGGCACTGAGAAGAATGTATACTTTGTTGATTTGGGGTGGAGAGTTCTGTAGATGTCTATTAGGTACACTTGATCTAGAGCTGAGTTTAAGTCCTGAATATCCTTGTTAATTTTAAGTCTCACTGATCTGTCTAATACTGATAGTGGGATGTTCAAGTCTCCCATTATTATTGTGTGAGAGTGTAAGTCTCTTTGTAGGTCTCTAATAACTTGTTATATAAATCTGGGTGTTTCTATATTGGATTCACACATATTTAACTCTTCTTGTTGAATTGATGCCTTTACCATTATGTAATGCCCTTCTTTGTCTTTCTTGATCTTTGTTGGTTTTAAGTCTGTTTTGTCCAAGATTAGAATTGTAATCCCTGCTTTTTTTTTTTTTTTCTTTCCATTTGCTTGGTAAATTTTCTTTCATCCCTTTATTTTGAGCCTGTGTGGTTTTGCATGTGAGATGGGTCTCCTGATTACATCTCACCAATGAGACTTGACTCTTTATCCAATTTGCCAATCAGTGTCTTTTAATTGGGGCACTTAGCCCATTTACATTTAAGGTTCATGTTGTTATGTGTGAATTTGACCCTGTCATGATGATGCTATCTGGTTATTTTACACACTAGTTGATGCAGTTTCTTCATAGTGTCATTGGTCTTTATATTTTGGTATGTTTTTGCAGTGGCTGGTACTGTTTTTTCCTTTCTATATTTAGTGTTTCCTTCAGAAACTCTTGCAAGGCAGGTCTGGTAGTGGCAAAAATCCATCAGCATTTGCTTGTCTTAAAAAGATTTTCTTACTCCTTTGCTTATGAAGCTTAGTTTGGCTAAATATGAAAATCTGGGTTGAAAATTCTTTTACTTAAGAATGTTGAGTATTGGCCCTTACTCTTTTCTGACTTGTAGGGTTCCTGATGGGGATCTGCTGTTAGTCTGATGGGCTTCCCTTTGTAAGTTACCTAGCCTTTATTTCTGGATGCCCTTACCATTTGTTTTTTTTCCTTCATTTCATCCTTTAAAAATCTAATAACTATGTGCCTGGCGGTTGATCTTTTCGTGGGGTATTTTAGTGGTATTCTCTGTATTTCCTGAATTTGAATGTTGGCCTGTCTTGCAAGATTGGAGAAGTTCCCTGGGATAATATCCCAAAGTGTGTTTTCCAACTTGATACCATTCTCCCCATCTCTTTCAGGTATTCCAATCAATTGTAGATTTGGTCTTTTTACACAGTCTCTTATTTCTTGGAGATTTTATTCATTCATTTTCATTCTTTGTTTCTCTAATCTTGTCTGCATTCCTTATTTCAGCAAGATGGTCTTCTAACTCCAGTATCCTTTACTTCTGCTTGATACATTTGGCTATTGATATTTGTATATGCTTCACGAAGTTCTCATGTGCTGCTTTTCAGCTCCATCATGTCACTTATGTTCCTCTCTAAACTGGTTGTTCTAGTTAGCAGCTCCTCTATCTTTTTTTCAAAGTTCTTAGGTTTTTTGCATTCAGTTAGAACGTGCTCCTTTAGCACTCAGTGGAGTTTGTTATTGCCCACCTTCTGAAGGCTACTTCTGTCAATTCGTCCACCTCACCCACTGTCCAGTTCTGCGTCCTTGCTGGAGAGGTGCTGCTATCATTTGGAGGAGAAGAGACACTTTGGCCTTTTGAGTTTTCAGCATTTTTTCATTGATTTTTTTTTCTCATCTTTATGAGTTTGTCTAGTTTTGATCTTTGAGGCTGCTGACCCTTGGATGAGTTTTATGTGGGGACTCTTTTTGTTGCTGCTGCTGTTGTTGCTTTCTGGTTGTTTTTCTTTCAATGGGCAGGTCCCTCTTCTGTAAGGCTGCTGTGGTTTGGTGAAGGTTCCCTTCATGCCCTATTCATCTGCTTCGCTCCCACGCTTGGAGAGGTCACTTGAGGAGACTGGGGAACAGTAAAGATGGGTGCGTGTTTCTTCCTTTGGGATCTTTGACCTTGAGTGGCACTGAACTGATGCCAGTATGAACACTCCTGTATAGGGTGTCTGACAACCCTTGTTGGAGGGTCTCAACCAGCTGGATAGTATGGGGAGCAGGACCCATTTACCAAAGCACTTCGGCTCTCCCTTGATGGAGGGGGTGTGCTTTGCTGGGGGAAACACACTCGTCAGGGCTGCCTGGATTCCTCAGAAGTAGCAGGAAGAAAGAATAAGTCTGCTGGTCCATGGAAACTGTGGCCACTCCTCCCCATAGGGACTCAGGCCCAGGGAGATCAGAGTTCTGTCATGGAGCCTCTGGCTGGAATTGTTGGAGTTCCTTCAGGGAGGTCCCACCCTGTGAGGAGGGATGGGTCAGGGTCAGGCCTGATGAGGCACTCTGGCCACAGTTGACCACAGCCGGTGTATTGGGCTGTGGGAAATACCTCTTGGGACCAAGCTGTCCAGCCTCCCTGGCTTCCGCATGGGAAAAACACAGCCTGGAGCTATAGAGACGGCTGTCACCCTTCCCCAACTCTGGGAACTTAGTGTGTTTAGGTAGCTAGTAGTCCCAGTGTTGGCTGCTGCCCCTCCCCCAAGGAGCTCCAAAGGCTTAGGCTTAGACAGCAGGCAGCTGCAGCTGTGGTGCTTGCCACCCCTCCCCGTGGGAACTCAGCAGGCTTAAGCAGATTCTAGCTGAGTGGATTCTAGTTGAGAATCTGCACAGTTCCATGGTTAGGACCCTAGGCCCCAGGGGTGTGGGCTCATGAGTGGGATCTTCCAATCATGGATTGTACAGTTCTCTGGGGAAAGCAGTTTCACAGTGTGGATAACATGCTCACCTACAGCCTTTTTGGGCTGGGAGGTGGGGGTTCTCCTGCCCCATGTGGCTCTCAGGTGGGCAGTCACATCACACTGCTCTTCCTTCTTCTCCATGGGTCATGCCAGGTGCCTAGTTAGTTCTGATGACAGAACCAGGATACCTCAGCATGTTGTTATGGCTGTTTTTGATGAAAGTCTCTGATTGCCACTGCTTCTAGTTGGTCATCTTAAGTCCTCACTCTTGTATATTTATTTAGTGAAAGAAAAGTGTACTAAATTCTGAGGAGAGTTTTAATATTTTTAAGTTGGTTTTTTGTTCTTTCTCTCAAGAAAACATGCAACTAATAAAAATGTATTTTCCTCCTTTCTAATTTTTGTAACTCATGTTTTATCTTCTGATTCCTTTAGATAAACCTTTCAAATTTATTTATTTATGTATTTATTTATTTTTTTTTTGAGACACCTTTCAAATTTAAAACAGGAATAAATTATAGTTGGGAGATTAGACATCTTTGTTTTAAAACTCATTATAATGGCAATTACTCTCACAACTGTTGTGATTTGTTTTTCTAAGACCACCAGAGCACGTACACAAGAACCAGCGAGTAGGCAAGTGTAGGAGCAAAACTGCAAGTTTATTTTGGTAACCTAAGGTGTGGGGAAGAGGTCTGTCAGCCTAGGCAAAGAAGGCCGGCAGAGTCCCCCGGTGGGGCTCTCGGACGGAGTTCCTGCAGTCCCGACATCCCGACAGGAGTGAGAGACTCAGGAAGGCCGTGTGGCTCACTGGCTGAGAGCAGCTTTTCTAGGAGTGGGAGGGCAATAGGTGGGGCACGGGCGTGTCGGGGGGCATTCCACAGGTGCAACCAGGTAAATCTTGGTCTCATTGGATTGACGTCACCTGGCACATGCCCGGTTGGTCTGCAACCTCCCTGGGCACTGGCTGCATTTTCGCACGCGCGGGAAAAGTTGGTGAAGAAACCGGAAGTGCGCCATCCTGCCTCCGTTCATCCAAACATGTTGTACCATGTTTACTAAAGTACATATATGCTTTATAGTGATAGAAAATTATCCTATTTTGTTTCTATAGTTGCTTCATAAGTGAAGCCTTAATTCAATCAAATAACTTGTTAGCACATATAAAATATTACTATATAGTAATCATCTACAATTTTGGGACAGGAGAGAAATGGAAATCTTGTCTGAAGCCAATATCACAGACTAGAAAGGATTCTTAGAGACTCTTATAAATAGCTGTATGATAAAAAATTGAAAAAACCTAGATAAAACACAAATTCCTTAACAAGTGAAACCTACCCAGATTGAACCAGGATAAATAGAAATCCTGAACAGTCCCATAATCAAGATTGAATCAGTAATAAAGAACCTTCCAACAAAAGAAAAGCCCAGAACAATATGACTATACTGCTGAATTCTATCAAACTTATAAAGAATAATGAACAAAATACTCAACATGTTTCCAAAAATTAAAAAGGAAGGAATATTTTCTAACTAATTCTGTGAAGTCAGCATTACTTTGCTACCCAAACCAGAGAAAGATACAACAGAAAATAAAAACTATAGGCCAATAATCCTGATCAATATAGACACAAAAATCTTCAACAAAAGACTAAACTGAATCCCACAACACATCAAGATGGTAATATACCATGAACAAGTGGGATTTATCTCAGGGATGTAAGAATGTTTTGACAAATGCGAATCAATAAATGTAATACATCACATCAATAGAATAAAGTACAAAAAATATCTCAATAGACACAGAGAAAACATTTGATACAATTCAGCATCACTTTATAATAAAAACTCTCAACAAATTAGAAATAGAAGAAATAATGTTCAACTTAATAAAGTTTGTAATGACAGATTCACAGCTACATCATACTTCATGAGGAAAAGCCTTTGCTCTAAGAACTCTAACAAGACACAGATGCTCATTTTCACCACTCCTGTTCAACATAGTACTGAATTAGTCAGAATAATTAAGCAGGAGAAAGAAAGGCATCCAAATTGGATGAGAGAAGTCAAATTATTTCTCTTTGCATATGACATTATCTTACATATAGTAAAAGTCAACAATCTCTTAAAACTGATGAATAATTTAGTGAAGTTGCAGGAGAGAAAATAAACAGATAAAAACCATAACGTTTCTATTTCCCAATAATAAACTGGATGACAAGTAAGTCAATGTGGCTATCCTTTTTTCAATAGTTGTAAAATATATAATAAAATACCTAGTTATAAATCTAACCAAAGTGATAAAATACCGCTACAATGAAAATAATAAAATGCTGATGACAAATATTGAGTAGGATACAAATAAATGAAAAGACATCCCATGCTCATGGATCAGAAAAATTAATATTGTTAAAATGACCACACTACCCAAGACAACCTACATATGAAATTCAATCCCTATCATAATATAATGACATTCTTCAAATAAGTAAAAAAAAAAAAAATTGTAAAATTTTTATGAACCCACAGAAGACCCCAAATAGCAAGAGCAATACTGGGTAAGAAAGAACAAAGTTGTAGGCATCACACTGCCTGACTTCAAAATATGCTACAAAGCTATCATACCTAACACAGCATAGTATTGGCATAAAGAAACAGACACTTAGACCAATGGAACTGAATAGAAATTTCAGAAATAAATTCACATATTTAAGTCAACTGATTTTTGACAATGGTGCCAAAAGCATCCATTGGGGAAAGGACAGCCTCTTTAATAAGTGGTGCTAGGTAAATTGAATATCCATATGCCAAATAATAAAAACAGATACTTATCTCTTCCCATGTACAAATTTCAACTCAAAATGGATTACATATCTAAACCTAATACTTCAAGTTATAAACTACTAATAGAAAAAATAGGGGAAATGCTTTGGGACATTGATCTGGGCAAAGGTTTTATAGCTAAGACTTCAAAAGCATAGGCAACAAAAACAAAAAGAGACAAATGGGTCTATATTAGACTACAAAGCTCTGCACAGCAAATGAAACAATTGTTAGAGTAACAAGACACCCTGTAAAATGAAAGAAAATATTTGCAAACTTAGTCACCTGACAAGAGAATAATATTCACAATATACCCAAGAATATTCAGAAGGAATTCAAGCAACTCAACAGCAAATCATAATATTATTAAAAATGGACAAAGGATATTAATGGACATATCTTTATAAAGCCTACAAATAGACAACAGGTATATGAAAAAAATTAAAACCACAATGAGATATCATTGTACCCCAGCTAGAATGACTATTATCAAAAATAAGACATCCTGTATGGAGATATGGAGAAAATAAAACTCTTATACACTATTGATGGAAATGTAAATCAGTATAGGTACTATTGAAAACAGCATGGAGGATTCTCCAAACTAAAAATAGAACTACTATCTGATCTAACATTCTCACTACTGGCTATTTATCCAAAGGAAAGGAAATCAGTACGTCAAAAGAATAGCTACAATCCCATGTTTATCACAACACTGTTCACTATAGCCTAGATATGGAATTAATGTAAGTGTCCATCAACAGATATGTGTATAAGGAAAATGTGGTGTATATACACAATGGAATACCATTCAGTCATAAAAAATAAAACTATATCATTTGCAGGAACATAGACAGAACTAGATATCATTAGGCTAAGTGCAAGAAGCCAGGCAAAAAAAAATGATCCTATGTTCTCACTCATATGTGGGAGCTAAAAAAGTTCATCTCTTGGAGGTAGAAAGTAGAATGATGGTTACCAAATTCTGGGAAAGGTAATGGTCATGGGGTGATGATAAAGTCAGTTTGATTAAAGGGTACAAACATACAGTTAGATAGAATAAATACATTTTAATTTTTGCTAGTGCAGTAGGGTGACTATATTTAACCATAGTTTATTGCACATTTTAAAAAAGCCAGAAAACTAGAAGTGTTGCCCATACATATAAGTGATAAATGTATGAGGTGATGAATATCTTAAACACCCTGATTTGATCATTGCTCATTGCATGTATGTATCAAAATATCACACATACTTCATAAATAGGTACAGTTAGTATGTATTAATTAAGAAACTGTGGGGGGGGGCGTCTCAGAAAGACCCTCTAGTTTTTGTTAGTTGTTTTCCTTCATGAGCCCTATTAACTTCTCACAATAAAGATACAAGAAGAACTTCGATAGTTCTGTAAACCAAATAATTATCTGAGATAAGTCTCAATAAATTTAGAGATTTATTTTGCCAAGGTTGAGGATATTGACCCAGGACACAGCCTCAAGAGGTCCCGAGACCATATGCTCAAGGTAATTGGTTTTGTATGTTTTAGGGCAACATAAGACATCAATCAATATATGTAAGGTTTACACTGGTTCAGTCTGGAAAGGGAGGATGACTCGAAGCAGGAGCTTATACCTTTTAGGTGGATTCAAAGATTTCTGATTATCAATTGGTTGAAAGAGTTAAGTTACATAAATGTCTGGAATAAATAGAAATAAATTTCTGGGTTAAGATAAGGGGTTGTGAAGGCCAAGGCTCTTTTTATGTAGATGAAGTCTGATAAGTGGCCACCCTTAGAGGCAATAGGTAGCAAATGTTTCCTTTTCAGACCTTTAAAAGGTGATAGACTCTAAGCTAATCCCTTCAATCAGAAAAAGTTCTGGAAAGGAAAGAGGATTCTCTATAAAATGTTAATTTACCCCATAGGAGAGAGCTTTCCAAGGACATTTCAAAATATGTAAAAGAAATATATTTGGTAGCCTGAAAGCCCAGCACTTTGGGAGACTGAGGTAGGCAGATTGCTTGAGTTCAGGAGTTCAAGACTAGCCTGGACAACTTGTTGAAACCCCATCTCTACAAAAAAAATGATAAAAAAAAAAAAAATAGTCAGGTGTGGTGGTACACACCTGTAGTCCCAGCTACTTGGCGGGGCTGAGGTGGGAGAATTGCCTGAGCCCAGGAGGTCAAGGCATCAGTGAGCTGTGTTCACACCAGTTCAGTCCAGCCTGGGTGACAGAGTAAGTGTCTCTAAAATAATAATAATAATAGGTGGCGCCAAGATGGCCAAATAGGAACAGCTCCAGTCTGCAGCTCCCAGTGTGAACAATGCAGAAGATGGGTGATTTCTGCATTTCCAACAGAAGTATTGGGTTCGTCTCACTGGGGCCTGCCAGACAAGTAGGTGCAGCCCAGGGAGCAGGGTGAGGCATCCCTTCACCCAGGAAGCTCAAGGGGTTGGTGAATTCCCTTTCCTAGCAAAGGGAAGATATGACAGATGGCACCTGGAAAATCAGGACACTCCCGCCCTAATACTGCACTTTTCCAATGGCTTTAGCAAATGGCACACCAGATTATATCCCGTGCCTGGCTTGAAGGGTTCCATGCCCACAGATCCTTCCTCACAGCAATCTGAGATTGAACTGCAAGGCGGCAGCGAGGCTGCAGGAGGGGTGTCCTCCATTGCTGAGGCTTGAGTAGGTAAACAAAGAGGCTGGGAAGCCCAAACTGGGTGGAGCCAACTGCAGCTCAAGGAGGCCTGCCTGCTCTGTAGACTCCACATCTAGGGGCAGGGCATATCTGAACAAAATGCAGCACAAAGTTCAACAGACTTAAATGTCCCTGTCTGACAGCTTTGAGGAGAGTAGTGGTTCTCCTGGGATGGAGTGTGAGATCTGAGAACGGACAGACTGCCTCCTCAAATGGGTCACTAACCCACAAGTAGCCTAACAGGGAGGCACTTCCCAGTAGGGGGGCAACTGACACCTCATAAGGCCAGGTTCCCCTCTGAGGTGAATCATCCAGAGGAAGGAGTAGGCAGCAACATTTGCTGTTCTGCAGCCTCTGCTGGTGATACCCAGGCAAACAGGGTCTGGAGTGAACCTCCAGAAAACTCCAACAGACCTGCAGCTGAGGATACTGGCTGTTAGAAGGAAACCTAACAAACGGAAAGGACATCCACACCAAAACCCCATCTGTACATCACCATCATCAAAGACCAAAGGTAGATAAAACCACGAAGATAGGAAGAAACCAGAGCAAAAAAAGCTGAAAAATCTAAAAATCAGAGCACCTCTTCTCCAAAGGAA
>NW_012114710.1:19487627-19488850 GCF_000951035.1 Colobus angolensis palliatus
AAATGTATATGGGCTACATGCTCCAATTAAAAGACACAGACTGGCAAATTGAATAAAGAGTCAAGACCCATCAGTGTGTTGTATTCAGGAGACCCATCTCACATGCAGAGACACACATATGCTCAAAGTAAAGGGATGGAGGAAGATCTATCAAGCAAATGGAAAAAAAAAAAAAAAAGCAAGGGTTGCAATCCTGGTCTCTGATAAAACAGACTTTAAACCAACAAAGATCAAAAGAGACACAGAAGGACATTACATAATGGGAAAGGGATCAATTCAACAAGAAGAGCTAACTATCCTAAATATACATGCACCCAATATAGGAACACACAGATTCATAAAGCAAGTCCTGAGAGACCTAAAAAGAGACTTAGACTCCCACACAATAATAATAGGAGACTTCAACACCCCACTGTCAACATTAGACAGATCGACAAGACAGAAACTTAACAAGGATATCCAGAAATTGAATTCAACTCTGCACCAAGTCGACATAATAGACATCTACAGAACTCAACACCTCTAAACAACAGAATATGCATTCTGCTCAGCACCATATCACACTTATTCCAAAACTGACCACATAGTTGGAAGTAAAGCACTCCTCAGCAAATGTAAAAGAACACAAAATATAACAAACTGTCTCACAGACCACAGGACAATCAAACTAGAACTCAGGATTAAGAAACTCACTCAAAACTGCTCAACTACATGGAAACTGAAGAACCTGCCCCTGAATGACTACTGAGTAAGTAAAGAAATGAAGGCAAAAATAAAGATGTTCTTTGAAACCAATGAGAACAAAGATACAACATACCAGAATCTCTGGGACACATTTAAAACAGTGTGTAAAGGGAAATTTATAGCACTAAATGCCCACAAGAGAAAGCTGGAGAGACCTATAATTGACACCCTAACACCACAATTAAAAGAACTAGGGAAGCAAGAGCAAACACATTCAAAAGCTAGCAGAAGGCAAGAAATAACAAAGATACAACATACCAGAATCTCTGGGACACATTTAAAGCAGTGTGTAGAGGGAAATTTATAGCAATAAATGCCCACAAGAGAAAGCTGGAGAGACCTAAAATTGACATCCTAACATTGCAATTAAAAGAACTAGAGAATCAAGAGCAAACACATTCAAAAGCTAGCAGAAGACAAGAAATAACTAAGATCAGAGCAGAACTGAAGGAGATAGAGACACAAAAAACCCTCCAAAA
>NW_012114710.1:19491587-19502376 GCF_000951035.1 Colobus angolensis palliatus
AATGTAAATGACGAGTTAATAGGTGCAGCACACCAACATGGCATATGTATACATATGTAACAAACCTGCACATTGTACACACGTACCCTAGAACTTAAAGTAAACCCAAAACAAAACAAAAAAAGAACAAAAAGAAAATGTAATATGATTAGGCATAATGTGAAAGTGAATAGATGAGTCCCCTGCCTAGGATCATGAGAGAACTCATAATGAAAAAGTGACATTTGAGATGAAATTTAAATGAATAGAAATGTCAGGAATGTGAACATTTGAGAGACTTTCCAATCGGAAAACAAATAAACAAATAAACACCATAAATTTTAAAAAAAGTTGTAAATGTCCTGGAAGACATTCGTATTGTTTGTATTTTTATGAGATACAGGAAATTGTATGTTGGGCAAGGAATATATGTACATATATTTGGTCATGTAAAATTCAGAAGCCAAATATTTTGATACCTGCATTGTAGAAGATTATGAGAAATTTGGGATTGTTTTAATTGCCATCTGTCTTTTTTGAGAGGATATAATTAATTTACTATTTTATGCTTTAAAAATCTTACTACAATTGCTCTATGTAAAGAGAACTGGAAAACAAGAGTGCAGGTAGAGATATTATTTTGGAGACTACAGTTAGAGTGATCATAGATTACAAAAGGATTACAGTCCCAGACAGTATGAGAACTACCAAAAAAAAACAGAGAAGAATTCAGGCCTGAGCATATATCAGAAGTAATGTGGTCTATGATCCAATAGTTTCACTTCTGTGCATATACCCAAAAGAATTGAAAGCAGGCTCTTGAAGAGATATTTGTACAACCAATGTTCACAGCAGTATTAATTACAGTAGCTAAAATGTGGAAGCAGTTCGTGTCTGTTGACAGATGATTGCATAACAAAGTATGAACTATAAATACAATGAAATAGTATTCAATCTAAAAAGGAAGGCAATTCTAACATATGCAACAACAAGGATAAACATTGAGATCATTATGCTAAGTGGTATAAGCCAGTTACAAGAAGACAAATACTATATAATTCCACTTGTGTGAAATAGAGTAGTCAAAATCATGGAGACAGAAATTAGAACGATGGTTGCCAAAGGCAAAGGTAGAAGAGGAGAGGGGCATGAGAAGTTATTGCTTAATGAAGATAGAGTTTTAGTTTTACAAGATGAAAAGTTACAGAGACGGATAGTGGTGATGGTTGCACAACATCATGGATGTCTTTGATACCACTGAACTGAACACTTGAAACTGTTAAAATGGTAAATATTATGTTGTATGTATATACCCACAGTAAAAAAGTAATTTACAAATGTGTTCAAGGTGTGAATGGTGTAATAATTTACATAAATAGGGAAGACTTTTAAAAAGGAAAATAATTGTTGTGGATAAGAGCAGGAGTAATAAAAAACTTTGTTTTGGCTTACCTTGTTAATTTTGAGTGATGACTGTCATGCTATCTTGAGGTAGGTGCTCAACAGCTCTTCTTGATTAAATAAATAAATAAATAAAGTGCCTATAAAAATAACAATAATAATTTTAAAAAGAAATATATATCAGACTAACATACTTTAATTTCCTTTAGAGCCTGTTATCTGTCATGTGATAACATACTAGAGTCATGTTGGAATTTTGTATCTTATATCTATAGAGAATCTGTTTTATCAGTCCTAAGATCTCTGTTTTAATGTTAATGCTGGTCAGTTGTGCCTAAACTTCAAAAGGGTGAGTGTATAATGAGGCATGCCCACATCCTCTTTCTCATCATGGCCTAAACTAATTTTTCAGATATCTTTGGAATCCCCTTGACCAAGAGTGGAGGTATATTCAATCTTCTGTGGGAGTTTAGAATTTTATTTTTGGTTTATACTTCAAACATTGGGATTGGGAAGTAACCACGTAAAAACACATGCAGAGGATTCTGTTCTTAACAATACCTGGCTTCAAGAGAAACTATTTTCCTAGCATCTATCCAACACGTCTTTTACCAGAGTCTAACTGACCTGAAGGAAGGGAAATACACAGCTGTACTATACTATGTTTCACAAAGCATTTCAGCCACATCCAATAAGTTGAAGGCCTGACTAGATCAAATAGACAAGCCTTCCCCAGAAAGAAGAAATTCTCCAGTGGATTACTTAAGAACCAAATCTGCGCTATCAGCTCTCTTGGGTCTCTGCCTGCCTGCCTGCCTTAAGAAAAGAACTGCACCATCAACTCTCCTAAGTCCCCAGCCTACTGGAGCACACTGCAGATTTTTGATTCACCAGTATCCATAATCATGTGAACTGATTCATTATATCTATATATGTACATATACACATGTACATAGAAACATACCTGTTTCTCTAGAGAACCCTAACACCAACTTTTGGTATCAAGAATGTTTCTAGATGGAAATAAAATTAAGAATAAATTTTCTGGATTGATTGTGAGGTTTCTGGAATTAGCTCACTAATCTCAGTTTTTATTTTTTATTTTTTTTTGAGATGGAGTTTCACTCTTGTCACCCAGGCTGAAGTGCAGTGGCACGATCTCAGCTCACTGCAACCTCAACCTCCCGGATTCAAGTGGTTCTTCTGCCTTAGCCTCCCGAGTAGCTGGGATTACAGGCACGGTTAATGTTTTACATTAACCACGCTTGGTTAATGTTTTATATTTTTAGAAGAGATGGGGTTTCACCATGTTGAGCAGGCTGGTCTTGAAATCCTAACCTCAGCTGATCCATCTGTCTTGGCCTCCCAAAGTGCTAGAATTACAGGCATGAGTCACCACTCCTGGCTGAATCTGATAAGTTTTAAAGATACTACTAATGCTCTATTTCCAGTAATAAAGAGAACGCTTATAGTACATGGCATGGTCTGGCAATAGAGTTATGCAAAACATTGCCATTAGATCCCCCTAATCAAATACTTATGAGAAGCAAAGATCTGAGTGACCACATATGTGATACTTTCAAACATTTCTGTCAAACTAATGAGTATGATAAGACTGACTGGCTGCTTCTAACATCGCTGGACAAAGTGGGGAATAAAATAATGAGCTTAAGGATTTTAATTTCTAGCTCAGCACCATGGAAATGACCTGAAGGCATCTATGTCTACCCTAAATGAGACCCTTATCTCTGATAATGGCAGGGAAAAGACTGCTAAAAACCAAACCCAGAATGTCATTCTGCAGATGATTGACTTATAAAACATACTGAGTTCCCATACCGATAAGGTGTCTACTGTTAAAGCAGGTCATTGATAATGTCATCCTGAAAGATTGAATTGGGATCTATCAAAAGACCCTAATGAAGCTGGGACACTGAGCCTCAAAATTCTAGCAAGTTTTGTTTGCCAGTAGAAGCAGCTTCTCCACCTACATTTGAGAGGATTAATCCTGGACTGCTTGAGGAAACTGTAATGGCCTCTCCTGAGGCAATTGCATTTCCAAAAAATGCTGAGTCTTCCTTGGACTCACCGCCCACCACCTCATTTTGCTTTTATCCTTGTAACTGAACTCAAGTTCCAGTAGACCCTTAAAAGTGGAGTACAAACTGTAATTCAAAAAAATTACACTACAAAAGAATTACTTGTGTTTTCTTATTTATGCATATAAAAATTCAGACAATATATGTGGGGATGGATATTATGAGTGTGGAATAATGGTGGAAGGCAAAAAATGTTGGATCAGGCTGGATTAATTCATCTGGACCCACTAAGCACAGATTCTACATTAAATGTTGTTGCTCAGAGAGTTAAAAAAGACTCCAACAGTTTTTGTGGTTTGTTGGCTAAAACATGGACCAAAAGATGGAACACAGTATGTGAACATGAAACTCCAGACTTTCCTTGATTTACTATAAAGGAATAGTTCAAAGGTGTTGGAATGTGAGAGTGGATTTTTCATCTAAGATCTACTCACTCAACCTGGGAGGGTCCAGAAGACTCAACTTTTGCCATGACTGTGCGAAATAAATTTGGGTGGGAAGCCCCAGAATTTTTGAAGAGCTCTGGGACCAGTCTTTTACAGAGACCAGACCTTAATGAAAACTATGGTCACTAAGCTAAATTCAATTAGGTTGTAACTGGGAGTAATTAGATCCTGAGGTGGCAAGGACCAAATGATGGAACCCAACCACCAATAGTGAGCTGGTTGTGATTACAGTAATTAATAGCAGAATCAAAGCAGAAATCAGAGTAGTCTAACTCATGCAGACCTACAGCATTGGCTATTTGATCACAGTATTTCTATAAGTAAAATAGGAAGACTACAACATTTTTAGCTGATTTGTATAAGTAGAAAAGTTTTAGGTAAAATGAATGAAAGTCTAGCCTAAATCATAAAAACATAAAAAATTACAGCCTCTTAGTCAATTCCCAGATTTTAACTAGTTTATAGATCCAGAACCACTTGAATGAAGGGGAGGTTAGGTCCCCTTGAGGAAGCACCCTGACCCACTGACAAAAACTTATACTGTTAATCTTTCTCTTAGCCTTCCCTAAAGGGACCTAGAGCCTTTTACTAGAGTAGCTGCTTTGAAGAAAAGGTAATAATCAAACATGTCAGGGAATATTAGACACTGGCTCTGAACTGACACATTTCAGGGGACCCTAGACATCACTGCAGTCTACCAGTCAACATAGAAGCTCACTGGCATGACATGTTCCATGGAATTGTAGCTCAGGTTCATCTCACAGTGGGTAAAATGGGTCCCTGAGCCTATCCTGTGGTTATTTCCCCAGTTCTGGAATGTATAACTGAAATAGATATACTCAGCAACTGGCAGAATTCCCACACTGGTTCCCTGTCCTGTAGAATGAGGACTATTATGGTGGAAAAGCCATATGGAAGTTATTAGAACTGCCTCTACCTAGAAAAATAGAAGCCCAAAAGCTCTACCACTTTCCTGAAGACACTGCAGAGCTTAGTGCCACCATCAAGGATTTGAAAGATGCTAAATATGCAGGGTGGTGATTCTCATCACATCCCCATTCAACTCTTCTATTTGGCCTGAGCAGAGACGGATGGATCTCAAAGAATTACAATGGATTATTGTAAGCTTAACCAGATGGTCACTTCAATTGCAGCTGTCATACTAGATATGGTTTCATTGCTTCAGCAAATTAACACATCCCCTGATACCTGGTATGCAACTATTAATCTGGAAAATATTTTTTTCTCCATGCCTGTTAAAAAAGATCTCCAGAAGCATTTTTACTACAGCTGGCAAGTCCAGCAATAGATCTTCAGTGTCCTACTTCAGGGGTGTATCAACTCTCTAACCCTATGGCACTGTTTAGTTCACAGTTATCATGATCAATTTTCCCACATATGAGATACCACACCCTTCCATTACATTGATGACACTATGCTGATTTCATGTAGTGAGCCAGTAGCAACAACCACTGCAGTCTTATTTATAAGATATTTGTGTCAAGGGGAGGGAAAAAATCTGACAAAAATTGACAGGTCTTCTGCCTCAGTGAAATTACTAGAGACTTGTGATGTGAGACATGTCAAGATATCACTTCTAAGGTGAAAGATAAGTTGCTGCATGTGACCTCTCCTACAGTCAAAAAAGAAACACAATGCCCAGTGGGCCTTTTTGATTTAGGAAGCAACATATTTTTATTAGCTTGTGTTATTTTGGCTTTTTTACCAAGTGATCTAAAGAGGAAATAGTTTTGAGTAGGATCCCACAATAAGAGAAGGCTCTGCAACAGGTCAAGGCTGCTGTGCAAGCTGCTCTGCCACTTGGGTCATATGATCCAGAAGATCCAAGGGAACTTGAGGTGTCAATTGCAGATAGACATGTTGTTTGAAGACTTTGGCAAACCCCTATAGGCGAATTACAGTAACAGTGCAGGCCTTCAGGATTTTGGAGCAAGGCCGTGCCATCACCTGCAGACAAGTTCTCTCCTTTTAAGAAACAGCTCTTGGCCTGCTACTGGGTCTCAGTAAAGACTGAATGTTTATCTATGGGTCACCAGGTTATTATACAACCTGAGCTACCCATCACAAATGAAAGTCATCTTACCCATCAAATCATAAAGTTGGACATGTACAGCAGAGCGCACATTACCTAATGCAAGTGGTATATGTGAGATCAGTTGATGGAGGCTCTGAAGGCACAAATACGTTACATGAGGAAGTGGTCCAAATGCCCATGGCCTCCATTCCCACTGCACTGCCTTCTTTCTACTAGCTTTAACCTATGGTCTCATGAGGAGGAACTTCTCACCATCAATTGACAGGGGAACAGAAAAATTGGGCCTGGTTTAGATGATTCTGCATGATATACATGCATCATCTGAAAGTGGATAGCTTTAGCACTATAGCTCCTTTATGAGCTATCCCTGAGGACAGTGGTGAAGAAAAATTCCACCAGTTGTCAGAACTGTGAGCAATGCACCTGATCACTCATTTTGCTTGGAAGGAGAAATGTTCAGATGTGTGATTTTGTACTGCTTCCTAGTCTGTGGCAAATGGTTTGGCTGGATGGTTAGGAAGCTGGGACAAATATGATTGAAAAATTGATGAGAATAAAGTCTGGGAGTTATGTGGATACATTTTTCCATATGGACAAAAATAGCAAACATATTTGTTTCCCATATGAAAGCTCATGAAGAATGAGCCAAGAAGAATTTTGAAAGGTGTCTGGGATTATTGATACTGACTACCAGTGAGGAGATTGGAGTGCTTCTTCATCATGGTAGTATGAAAGAGTATGTCTGGAATACAGGAGATCTCCTAGGATACATCTAAGATTTACCATTTCCTGTGAAAACAACTACAGCAACCCAACTCAAACAGAGCTACCAATGGCCCAGACCCTTCATGAATGAAGATTCAGGTCACTCTGCCAGGTAAGAAACCACAACCAGCTGAGGTGTTTGCTAAAGGCAGAGGTAACAAAGAATGGTTAAAAAAGGTAGTTATGGATCCCAGCTATGACTAAATGACTACATGATCAGTTATAGAAATGAGGACCGTAATTGTCCTGAGTATATCGTGCAAATATATTTGTTCTTTCTTATATACTTATTATGTAACATAAGATCTATTGACTTTATATTACAGAATTTAAGTATTGTTAGCTTTACATCATAGTATTTGAAATATAGAATATCAAAAATTATAAATATCATATAGGGATTTTACATCTTTTTCTGAGAAAGTATTAGTGTATTTTTAGTAGTGCATAGGCTAGCCCTGTCATATTACTTGGATGTATGACATTGTTATTGTCTTTATTTGGAATTAACTATGGTTTTAAGATGTGCATAGGTGCCAATTTGAAAAAAGGTAGAATTCTAATGGTTAATATTATATGTCAACTTGGAGTGTGATATTGGATGAGGTTAATATTTAAATCAATTAACTTTGAATAAGCAGATGTCCTCCATTACTTAGATGGGCCTTATTCAATCAGAGAACAAAAGGAACAGATCCCTCAGGCAAGAGGGCATTCTCTAGCAAATTGCCTGTGTGTGTGTGTGTGTGTGTGTGTGTGTACACACACATCCTACGTGTTTGGTTTTGCTGAAGAACCCTGACTAATAGAGGAACCAAGACCTCTAATCTTGCAGAGTTTTATAGATGGGAAGCACAAAGGGCTCTAGTTGGTCACTGAAAATGATGATAAGTGAGACCTTTTCAATTTTGATGACTTATTTTCCATACCTATGTATTCTTCCTAATGGGAATACAGTGACATATAAAGGAACTTAATTTAATTTGTATCCTCATCTTAAAAGATAAAAATCTAATCTCTTACCACTTCTAACCTACTGCTTTAACTGAACTTTGGCAGACCATTTCAACCCTCCATTCAGGACAGCGGGTTCTATATAGTGTGATATGGAATATGACCACTAGATTCATGGCTGTGAGTCTGCAATCATACCTTGCTTGCTCTAAAGTTGTCCATTTCATTTAATGCAAAATGTTCTGATTCTTTTTTATGACTAATTTACAAAAAATATATTTACCAAATCAATAGGTGCATTTCATGTAGTTGAGTTCATTTTAATCTGCTCTACCAAAGATATGATGTGTGTTACAGTGGTTTAAATTGAAACTACTACAATGTCAGTTTGTGGTCGTCTACTTTCATTTTCCAGAATTTACCTGGTTTCTGGGATACCAGACTGGTAAATTAAATAGACACCATGGGGACTACTATCCTTGCATCTTTTAGGTCTTTAAGGCTGGCACTAATTTTGCTTACTCCTAGAATGAAACATTGTTTTATATTCCCTCTCTTGTCTGGATGAAGAACAGTTCCAGAGGCTTCCACTGCACTTCAGTATAATGGTTAATTTTATGTGTCAATTTATCTGGTTTATGGATTTCCAGACATTTGTAAAACAGTATTTGAGTGTGTCTGTGAGAGTGCTGCTGGGTGAGATTAACATTCGTTTCAGCAGTCTGAGTAAAGCAGATTACCCTCTCCAATGTTGGTGGGCCTTGTCCAATCAGTTGAATGCCTGAATAGAACAAAATGGCTGACCCTCTTGCAAGTACAGGAAACTCCTTCAACCTTGACTGTCACTCTGGTCTTGCAGCTTATTATGATCATTGCCCATCCTTATAGCTTCTAGTGTTTAAGTGTAGCAGCCTGGCTTCCATTGGTTAGAGTGCTATCATTGTTACTGCTATTAGTGAGTCTGTACTACTATCAAGCCCCCTTACCGAGGAGAATTTAGCAAATTTTTCAGTACTACTGGTGGCCCTCTCAATAATGTGTTCCAATGGCCTTGGTAATGGTATATCTTTTGTACTCTCCATGGTGGGCATTCCTGCCCTACATAGTTCATTCACTTCAGCATGCTCATATTTCTGAGCCTTTTAATCTTATTTTCTGCAGTCTGACATGCAATTCTGGCATTTTAACTTCAATCAGCTTACCCATTCATTTGTCCACGCTTCAAGGTACCAGTCTAGTGACTTCCCTATGTTACGTGAATAAATGAAAATTCCAAATGAATAAAGGCTTTCTGATCCAATTTTATCTTCTAGTCCCTTGAATCAAGTACTCTTAGAATCTAGTCTCATGTATTTTTCCCTGGCTCTTGCTGGTATGTGTTGGCTAGGTCTAGTCACTTTGAGGGAGTAATTTTTTTTCCTTATTAAACTCAGTATACCCTAACTAAGTTGTGCTGTGACTTAATCATAGTTGTAAACTTAATGGAAGGAGAAGAAATCGAGGCAGATTTTGTCTTGCTTAGAGAGTTCTCTTAAGAGTAAGGGATGTGCCATATTTCAGGCTCAAAGTATTTGTAAAAACCTTTAGCTTCAAAATTTATATTGACATCCAGTTGTCATGTTCATGTCATCTGTCAGGGTCATGTCAGGGTCATGTTTGTTCCCAATCAGGATATTGTTGTAGGCATTACAGAGAAGCGGTGGTTGGGAATTGAACTTTCTCTGAAGCTGGAATAGGTTTTGGCCTAATCATCCCCTGCCTGCTCCATTTTTGAAGCGTAAGATGACAGCATCTTTGTAAACTTCTAGGGAGGTCATCTGGCTTTTACACTTGGTTCTCAATTATTTGTTAATAACTGGGAATTAATATTTATCCTTCAATAGGATTTTAGTAATAGTATTCTAATCCTTTTTTTTTTTTTGAGACAGAGTCTCGCTCTGTCACTCAGGCTGGAGTGCAGTGGTGCAATCTCTACTCACTGCAAGCTCCACCTCCCATGTTCACGCCATTCTCCTGCCTCAGCCTCCTGAGTAGCTGGGAGTACAAGTGCATGCCACTCTGCCTGGCTAATTTTTTGTATTTTTAGTAGAGACGGGGTTTCACCATCCTTCACCACGTTAGCCAGGATGGTCTCAATCTTTTGACTTCATGATCCGCTGGCCTTGGCCTCCCAAAGTGCTGGGATTACAGGCGTGAGCCACCGTGCTCAGTCGGCCTAGTCATGTAACCTTTATTATCCTTAGAGTTACTCTTTTCTTCAAACTTTTCCACTGACTGCTAAATCACAATAGTTAATATATTTGCTTCTTTTTTTCTGTTTCTAGATTTAGAGGATACAAGTGCAGTTTTGTTACGTGGATATATTACTTAGTGGTGAAGTCTGGGCTTTTAGTATTACCATCACCCAAATACTGTATGTTGTACCAAATATGAAATATCTCATCCCTTATCCTCCTCCCACTCTCCCACCATTTTGAGTCTCCAGTGACTATTTTTCCACACTCTATGTCCATGTGTACACATTATTTAGCTTTCACTACAAGTGAAAATGTGATATCTGCCTTTCTGTTTCTGAGTTATTTCATTTAAGATAATGGCCTTAGATTCCATCCATGTAACTAAAAAGACATGATTTTATTCTTTCTTCTGGCTAAGTAGTATATATCACATATACAATATATATCACATTTTCTCTATCCAATCATTCATTGATGGGCACTTAGGTTGATTCCATAACTTTGCTGTTGTAAATAGTGCTGCAATAAACATAGGAATCCAGGTATCTTTTTAATATAACGATTTCTTTTCTTTTAGGTAGACACCCAGTAGTGGGATTGCTGGATAGAATGGCAGTTCTATTTTTAGTTCTTTGAGAAATCTCCAAACTGTTTTCCATAGAGTTTGTGCTAATTTACATTCCTGCCAACGGTGTATAAGCATTCACTTTTCTCCACATCCTTACCAACAACTTTTGTGTTTTTGTCTTTTTAATCGTAGTCATTCTGACTGATGTAAGATGATATCTCGTTGTGGTTTTAATTTGCATTTCTCTGATGGTTACGGATGTTGGAGTTTTTTTTTTTTTTTTT
>NW_012114710.1:19502471-19529347 GCF_000951035.1 Colobus angolensis palliatus
GCCCAGCTAGTTTTTTGTATTTTTTAGTAGAGATGGGGTTTCACCATGTTAGCCAGGATGGTCTCGATCTCCTGACCTGGTGATCCGCCCATCTCGGCCTCCCAAAGTGCTGGGATTACAGGCTTGAGCCACCGCGCCTGGCCGAACATTTTTTATATGCTTGCTGGTCATTTTCTTTAAAAAAATGTCTATGTCCATTGACCATGTTTTAATGAGATTATTTATTTATTTATTTATTTATTTATTTATTTATTTTGAGTTGTTTGAGTTCTTTGTAAATTCTGTATATTAGTCCTCTGTGAGATGGATAGTTGGCAAATATTTTCTTCCATTCTGCAGATTGTCTGCTCACTCTGTTGATTATTCCTTGGCTATGCAGAAGTATTTTGGTTTAAGTCCCATTTGTCTGTATTTATTATTGCAGTTTGTGCTTTTGAGGTGTCAGTCATAAATTGTTTGCCTAGATCAAGGTCCAGAAGAGTTTTACCTAAGTTTTCTTCCAGTTTTTTTATAGTTTTAAGTCTTACATTTAACTTTTTAATCCATCTTGAGTTGATTTTTGTTTGATTTGAGAGGTACATTTTTATTCTTCTGAATATGGGAATCCAATTTTTCCAGCCGCATTTATTGAAAAGGGTGTTATTTCCCCAATGTATGATCTTGTCAGTTGTGTCAAGGATCAGTTGGCTGTACATATGTGGCTTTCCTTCTGGATTCTTTATTTCTGAGTTCTATATTCTATTCCATTGACCCAGGTGTCTATTTTCATACCAACACCATGCTGTTTTGTTTGCTATAGCCTTGCTGTGTAATTTGAAGTCAGGTATTGTGATCCCTCCAGGTTTGTCTTTTTTGCTTCAGATTGCTTTGGTAATTTAAGCATTTTTTGGTCCAATATAAATTTTAGATTTCGTTTTCTTATTCTATGGTATCTCGAGAGCAATCTATAGATTGCTTTGGGCAATATGGTCATTTTAACAACATTAATTCTTCTGATCCATTAGCATGGTATGTTTTCCCATTTGTTAGTGACATTTACTTCCATTTGTTACTAGTGAGAGCTTAAAATATTGGATCACCATTTTGTATCAGAAACTGTCTGTACTACATCTACTGCAAGTTTTTGTGATCCTCATCACCAACTAGGCGGTGTGGGATACAGCTCCAAAATCCCACTATGTCACCTGCTTTCTAGGATCAGTCTTGCTACCAAATATCAGAGGTTGATTTATTTAGAAGCAGACCAGCTGTGGAGGTGAAATTTGATGTGAGGGGTGTTTGTTAGGAGTTGACAACTGTATAAGAAAGAGGTAGGGAGATAAAGAATTAGGTGCAGGGAGGACTCACACTATAACCCCAAACCAGCAAATCTTGACCCCATAGGGAGTTACAAAGCACATATGAAACTGTCCCTCAACTCCTGCAGAGGCCGAGCTCTCTTATTCCTACCTAAGTAGCCAGTTGGACATAGATCATTCCAGGAAGGGAATGCTTTTGTGTAACCTGGCTTTCCATGACTACAGCAAACAATAAAAATACTGACAAAAGGAAGTTGGGGGTTTTATTGATGACTTGGGTAACAAGTTCTTGCTTGGAAAAAAAAAAGTATTTGGTCAGTGCATCTCTGTGTCTACCACAGCGTTCAACTTATAATGCCAATGTACATGGTTAGTTAATTTTTGTGTACATATGTCTTAACCCTCTAATTATATGCTTCCTGGAGATAGGATGTGTATATTCTTTGTGTTACAAGAATAAATAAAAAAGTACCTGTGGAATTATTTATATAGAGTCTGTGTAGTCCAAAAATTTGATAAGAGTAAGAATTATTCTCTTCTTCTATCTATAGATCAGTGTTGAAACTTCACTAACCAAGATAATGCTTGCTAAATAATAAGTAAGCAATAAATTATTGAAATATATAAATGGACAATTAAGTACATAGTAGATATTCATGAACTATTTTAATGAGTTGTTGAATGAATGATTTATTAATGATTCAAAAGCTCACAGCCATTATTTAATTTTCAGCAAACATTTAAAATAATGTTATTTATTTAAAAATAAAATAGAATTTAGCACCTAATAAAACTGAAGTCCTTCCAAAGTTAAAATTAGTCTATTTTGTTTATCTCTGTTGTTACCCACTGACACAATATTATAGCAGTAAAGGAAGTTATAGTAATGAGCATTAGTGCCCAAATTAATAAAATTCACTTTTTAATTTATGTACTTATATATTTTAGGTTCTAATGAGTCTTTTGAGGTATCATAATGATGATTTATAATACAATTAAAATTGTGTTTGACTAGCAGTTATTATTACCACTTCTCAGTACATCTCAATGAAAAACCAAAATGGCTCATAATAACACCAGCTATACTGGAAATCACCCTAACTTTAGAAATGGAAAGAAATCCACACTGATTCTAAAGCAATGCGTAGGAACAAAATGGAAAGAAAATTATACTTTTCTTTGTCTTACAGCATTCTCAGACTTTCTATAGCTCAAGAAATAGATATGATTGAACAAAAAAATAAAGAATTATAATATTTTTTATTTTCCTCTACTGTTTGTACACTGAAAACAATTTTTCTTCAATGTATTTTAAAGTTCGGGGTCCTCTTACACAAAGACTGCTCTTTTCAGTTGGAATGCAGGCATGTAAGCTTCTATACTTAGTTTGTTTCCTACTATTATTATTTTTCATACATTTTTAGCTGCTTCATACTTGACCTACACTAATCTCAAAGGTGGTTTTATATAAGGATTTTTCTGTTGCCTAATGTTCTGTTTCATCTGAGCAAAGTCTATGTAGGGATTGACAGGAACTCTTAGTTCTTTCTTGGGCTGGGAAAGACAGGATATGTATAAACATTCTTGGTGGGCCATAGGACCTGTAAGTATGCAGTGATCCAATATTCTTATGCAAAGAAGGAAAAGTGGTAAGGGATAAGATAAATAACACACTTTAATTTTTAAAATAATATGGTAATCTCGGTCACATAATACTGCATTAAAATATTTCTTCATTTCTTTCTTTCAACACTAATTTAGGATTTACATATTACACTTATTTCAGTCTGCCTACTTGGCTTTACAGAGTCTGAAATTAATCACTTTTTGTTCCTTCTTTGAAAAAAATACACATACCTTAGAATATGTCAATTTAACAGCGCTAAGGAATGCATGGACAGCTGGTAATTATTTCTAGTTGTGTCATTGAGGCTATTTCTGGAAGAGATTAGCATTTGAATTGGTAGACTGAGTAAAGAAGATTGCCCTCACTAATTCGGGTGGGCATCATTCATCCAATCCATTGAAGACCTATATACAATAAAAAGGTAATGGAAGGCAAATTTGCTTCTCATTTGAGCAGGGACATTTTTCTTCTCTTTCTTCTAGATATCAGAGCTCTTGTTTCTTGGGTTTTGGACTTGGATTGAATTACACCACCCTCTGGATTTCCTGGTTCTCTACCTTGCAGATGACAGATCATGAGACTTCTCAGCCTCCAAAGTTACATGAGCCAAGTCCCATAATAAATTTTCTCATATCTATGTATCTCCTGTCAGTTCTGTTTCACTGGATAACTGTGACTAATACAATACTAGTCAATTTCCTCTCTCTTTCTCTATTCCCTTTTTTAAATTTTTTTAGCTGACACATACTAATTATACATTTTGGAGAGTACATAGTTATGTTTCAATACATGTAATACATAGTGATCAGATCAGGATAATTAGCATATCCATCATCTCAAACATTTATCATTTCTTTGTGTTGGGAACATTCAATATCTTCCTTTGAGTTATTTGAAACTACATAACATATTATTGTTAACTATAATCATCCTACAGCACTATAGAAAACTAGAACTTGCTCCTCTTAACTAGATGTAATTTTGTGTCATTTTACACATTTCCTTTATTTCCACTTTCCCCCTATGGTTCCCAGCTTTCAGTATCTTCTACTTTACTTTTTACTTCAGTTAAATCCACATTTTTTAACTTCTACCTATGAGTGAGAACATGGGATGTTTAGTTTTCTGTTCCTGGCTTATTTCACTTAATATAAAGTACTCTAGTTCTATCTATGCTGCTGTGAATGACAGAATTTCATTCTTTCATATGACTTTATACTATTCAACTATGTACAACCACATTTTCTTTATCCAATCATCTGCTGTTGGGCATCTAGTTTGATTCCATTATCTTGGCTATTGTGAATAGTGCTACAGTAAACATAGAGGTGTAGATTTCTCTTTGATATACTTTTTCCTTTCCTTTGGATAAATGCCAAGTGGAGGAATTGCTGGATCATATGATAGTTCCATTTTTAGTTTTTTGAGAAACTTTCATACTGTTCTCTAAGCAACTATTCTAGTTTACATTCACATTAACAGCATACAAAAGTCCTCTTTACTCCACATACTTAACTGTATTTCTTACTATATTTTTGTTAATATCCATACTAACTGTGGTGAGATATTATTTCTTTGTGGTTTTGATTTGCATTTTCCCAATGATTGGTGATATTGAGCAATTTTTCATATATTTGCTGGTCATTTGTATGTCTTCTTTGAAAAATATCTGTTCAGGTTATTTGCACATTTTTTAAATCTTTCCTTTTTTTCAATGAAGATGTTTGAGTTTCTTCCATATTCTGGACATTAATCTTCGATTGGTTGCCTTTTTACATTGTTGATTGCTTTCTGTGCAGAAACTTTTTAATTTGATATAAATCCACTTATTTATTATTGCTTTTGTTGTCAATCTTTAAAAAAAAAACTTCAACTTTTATTTTAGATACAGGGTATAGATGTGCAGATTGGTCATATGGAAATTGCAATACAGATCCCATTGCCTAGGTAGTGAGCACAGTACCTGATAGGTATTTTTTTTTAATTTAAATTTATTTATTTTTTTTACCATCACCCTTACCTCCACTCTTTCAGTCCACGGTGTCTATTGTTTCCATATTTATGTCCATGGGTGCTCAATATTTAGCTCTCTACCCCAGTAATTGAGAATATGTAGTATTTAATTTCCTGTACCTTCATTACTTTGCTTAGGATTACAGCCTCCAGCTCCATCCGTATTTCTGCAATGGCCATGCTTTTATTATGTTTTTATGTCTGTGTAGTATTTCATGGTGTACGAATCACATTTTTTATCCAATCTACTCTTGGGCACTTGGGTTGATTCCATGTCTTTGCCATTATGAAGAGCACAACAATGAACATACCTGTGCATGTGTTATTTTGGTAGAATAATTTATTTTCTTTTGAGTATATACACAGTGATCAATCGCTTGGTCAAATGGTAGCTCTGTATTAAGTTCTTTGAGAAATCTCTGGACTGCTTTCCACAGTGACTGGACTAATTTACATTCCTTCCAACAGTGTATAGAGCATTCCCTTTTCTCCACAGCCTCACCAGCATCTGTTGTTTTTTGAATTTTTAATAATAGCCATCTGACTGGTGTGAGATGGTGTCTCATTGTGGCTTTGATTTGTGTTTCTTTGATGATCAGTGATACTGAGCATTTTTTCATGTTTGTTGGCCACTTGTATATCTTTTTTTGAAAAGTGTCTCTTCATGTTCTTTGCTAACTTTTAGGATGTTGTTTTTTCCTTGTTGATTTGTCTAATGTCTCTATAGGTTCTGGATATTAGGCCTTTGTCAGATACATAGTTTGTGAATATCTTCTCCCATTCTCTGGGTTGTCAGTTTGCTCTGTTGATAGTTTCTTTTGTTGTGTAGAAGTTCTTTAGTTTAATTAGCTCCCACTTGTCTATTTTTGTTATTGTTGCAACTGCTTTTGGGGACTTAACTAAAATTGTTTTTGCCAAGGCCAATGTCTGGAAAAGTATTTTCTAGATTGTCTTATAGGATTTTTGTAGTTTGAGGTCTTACATTTAAATATTTAATCCATCTTGAGCTTATTTTTGAATATGGTGAAATGTAAGGGTCCAGCTTCAATCTTCTGCATATAACTAGCCAGCTGTCATATCACCATTTATTGAATAGGAACTCCTTTTTCTGTTGCTTGTTTTTGTCAGCCTTGTTGAAGATCAGATGGCTGTAGGTATGCATCTTTATTTCTGAGATTTCAATTCCATTCCATTGGTCAATATGCGTGTGTTTCTAACAGTACTAAACTCTTTTGGTGACTGTGACTTGTACTATAGTTTGAAGTTGGGTGTTGTTGTTTTTTGCTTAGGATTGCTTTGTTCATTTGGGCTCTTTTGTGATTCCATATGAATTTTAGAATAGTTCTTATTTTCTCAAATTCTGTGAATAATGACATTGGTAGTTTAATAGAAAAGCACTGAATCTGTAAATGCCTTTGGGAATTATGGCCATTTATTTGATATTGATTCTTCCAATCCATGAGCATGGAATGATTTTCCATTTATTTGTGTCAGCTATGATTGTCTTCAGTAGTGTTTTGCACTTCTCCTTGTAGAGATAGTTCACCTTCTTGGTTACCTGTATTACCGGTTATTTCAGTTTCTTTGTGGCTATTGGATCCCAGATATCTGTAGTGAGAGTGACCAGACCCCCGTCCATTCATGCACCCCTTCTGCAGGCATCATTCAAGGCAGGGAACAAGTTGTAGCATTTAGGCAACCCCATGCAGGGTTCCCACCTTCCTCCTCTTTTTACCTCAGTGACTACATCTTTTCTCTATCCATTCCAATCTTTTCTCTCAGAAAATTTGTTCAAATCATAATGTAGTCAAAATCGCAGTCCCTTTCTGTGGGAGTGGTACTTTCCAGCTGTATTTCGTGGCCGTCTTGGAAAAAGTCCATATCGCCAGTATTTTTGAGGTCTTATTCATAAAATCTTTCCCCAGATCAGTGTCCTAAAGTATTTTCCTCATGTCTTATTCTAATAATTTTATAGCTTCCATTCTTACATATAGGCCTTTGATCAATTTTGAGTTGATTTTTGTGTACAGGAAAGATATGGGTTTAGTTTTATTCTTTTCCATGCTGATATCCATCTTTGTCTTCTTTCAGTTCTTAGCGTAAAATATTTCAGCTTTTGCCATTTAATATGATGTTAACTGTGGATTTGCCATATATGGTCTGTTTTACATTTTTTCTATACCGAATTTGTTGAGAGTCCTCATCATGAAGGTGTATTTAATTTTATAAAATGATTTTTCTGCATTTCTTGAGATGATCACATGATTTTTCTCGACACCATTTATTAAAGAGACTCTCTTTTCCCCAGTGAGTGTTCTTGGCACCTTTGTCAAAAATCAATGGGATATAGATGCATAGATTGATTTCTGGATCCTCTATTCTGTTGGTCTGTGTGTTTGTTTTTATGTCAGTACCATGTCATTTGTATTACTGTAGTTCTGTAGTAAATTTTGAAGTCAGATGGTGTGATGCCTCCAGCCTTGTTTATTTTCCTTAGTATTGCTTTGGCTATTCAGGGTCTTTTGTGGTTTCATTAAAAATTTAAGTTTTTTCTCTATTACTATGAAGAATGTCATCAATATTTCAATATTGCACTTAATCTAAAGATTGCCTTGAATAGAATGATCATTTAACACTATTAATTATTCCAATCACTGAGCAAGGTCTTTCCCTTTTTTTTGTGTCCTCTTCAATTTCATACCATGTTTTGTAGTTTTCTCTGTAGAGAACTTTCAACTCCTTGGTTAAACTAATTCCTAAGCATTTCATTTATTTTTTTGTAGCTGTTTTAAATGGGGTTGCCTTTTTAATTTCTTTTTCAGTTAGTCTATTGTTTGTGCACAGAAACACTCTTGATATTTGTCTTTCAATTTTTTTATTCTGCACCTTCCTAAATTTGTTTATCAGGTCTAAGAGTTTTTTGGTAGAGTCTTCAGATTTTTCTATATATATGATGATGTTGTCTGAAACAGGAGCAATGTAACTTACTATTTTCCAATGTAGATGCCTTTATTTATTTCTCTTGCCTAATTGCTCTGGCTAGGACTTCTAGTACTATGTTGAATAAGAGATGAAAGTGTACATCTTTGTCTTCTTTCAGTTCTTAGCATAAAATATTTCAGCTTTTGCCATTTAATATGATGTTAACTGTGGATTTGCCATATATGGTCTGTTTTACATTTTTTCTATACCTAATTTGTTGAGAGTCCTCATAATGAAGGTATATTTAATTTTATCAAATGATTTTTCTGCATTTCTTGAGATGATCACATGATTTTTGTTCTTCATTCTGTTGATAAAGCATATTATGTTTATTGATTTTGTATGTTGAACCATCCTTTCATTCCTGAGATAAATCTCTTTTAATCATGGTGTTTTATCTTTTTGATATATTGTTGGATTTAGTTTGCTAGTATTTTGTTGACAAACTTTGTGTTTACATTCATCAGGAATATTGGCCTGTAGTTTTCATTTTTTGTTATGTCATTGTCCGATTTTGTTATCAGGGTTATGTTGGCCTTTTAGAATAATTTAGAAAGAGCTCCCTTCACTTCCATCTTTGGGAATAGTTTGTGAAGAATTATTATTAAGTGTTCTTTAAATGTGTGGTAGAGTTCAATGGTGAAGCCATCTGGTCCTGGACATTTTTAAGGTTTTGTTTTGTTTCACATTCAATATCCTTACTTGTTATTGGTCTTTTCAGAAATGTGATTTCTTTGTAGAGCAATCTTGGTAGGTTGTATGTATCCAGGAATTTATTCATTTCCTCTAGTTTTTCAAATTTATTGGTATATAGTTTTTAATAATAATTTCTAATGATTCTTTGTATTTCTGTGGTATTTGTTATTTCAGTTTCTTTGGGTAGATACACAAAGGAGCATGATTACCTGATCATAGGGTAAGAGTATGCTTAGTTTTATAAGAAACTTTCAAACTGTCTTCCAATGTGACTGTACCGTTTTGCAATTTCACCAGCAAACAAGGAGAGGTTTTGTTGCTTTATATCTTTGCTAGAATTTGACATTATCAGTGTTTTGGATTCTTATCACCTTAGTAGGTGTGTAGTGGTATAGCATTGTTTAATTTGCAATTCTCTAATAGCATATAATATCGAGCAGCATTTTATATGCATATTTATCATGAGTATATGTTCTTTGGTGAGATATTCATTTTTATCCAATTTTTAATCAGATTGTTTATTTTCTTACTGTTGAATTTTAACAGTTCTTTATGCATTTTGAATAACAATCCTTAATCAGATACAAGTTCTGTAAAGATTTTCTTAGCATCTGTGGCTTTTCTTCTTATTTCCTTTACAGTGTCTTTCACAGAGCAGACGTTTTTCATTTTAATGAAGTCCATCTCATCAGTTGTTTCATGGGTCATGCCTTTGTTGTTGTAGCTAAAATTTATCACCAATCCCAAGGTCATTTAGAATGTTTGCTATGTTTTCTTCTAGGAGTCTTGAATGTTTTCCACTTTACATTTAAATGTATGATTCATTTACAATTAATTTTTGTTGACATGTAAGGTCTCTGTTTAGATTCATTGTTTTGTATGTGGATGACTATTTGTTCCAATACCATTAGTTAAAATAAAAATCTTTACTCCATTGTGTTGGCATTTGCTGTCTTGTCAAAAATAAGTTGACTGTATTTGTGTTGGTATATTTCTGGACTCTGGATTCTGTCTCATTGCGTATTTGTCTGTTCTTTGGCTCATACCACACTGTCTTGATTACTTTAGCTTTACAGAAATGCCTAAACCTGTACAGTGTCAGTTTTCTGCCTTCCTTTTTCTCATTCAATATTGTAAATTAGGATCCTGCCACTTACGTGAAGATTCCACCTCCTATCAGATCAGCAGTGGCATTAGATTCTCTCAGGAACATGAACCCTACTGTGAACTGTACATGCAAGGTATGTAGGTTGCATGGTCCTTAGGAGTATCGAATGCCTTATGATCTGAGGTAGAGCTGAGGTGATGATTCTAGCACTAGGGAGCAGCTGGAAGTACAGATTTACATTAGCAGAGAGGTTTTGATGGCACAGAGACCATAATAAATTAATTGCTTACAGACTAATATCAAAATCCTATCAGTGATTGGCAAGTGACAATTAAGCTGTATCTGGTGGCAGGCTTTATAATATCCAGTGAGTTGATGTACTTCAATTGTACAGATGTATTGGTGGCAGGCTTTAAGTCAGAATTGGACACTTATTTCAGTCTGTGCATGACCTGCCCATTCTTTAATTTACCACTTCCATCTGTGACTCTTGATCACACTTTGCACTTGTCTCAGTCAATTTTGGTAAGCCCACAAGCTAACCCTAGCCAAAATGAGTAAAAAACAAATGTCACTGGAGAGTTCTTTGAAAAGGGAGACAGGCCCAATGATGAGGCAGCAGAATACTCGAAGACTGCAAACAAAAAGAAAGTTGCATTTAAAAGAAAATACTGAGAGTTCTACTTAAATTATGAGTTCATTGCAATAGGTTACTCACATTCTCCAAGCCCACTTTGTATACTATGTGATGACCAGCTATGCAACTAAGCCATGAAAACTTCCAAATTGTTTTGCCATGTGGAAACCAAGCACCCTGCATTAAAAGACAAGCCTTTGAGCAGGGCACAAGGGCTGACACCTGTAATCCCAGCATTTTGGGAATCCAAGGTGGGTGGATCACTTGAGGTCAGGAGTTCAAGACCAGCCTGGCCAAAATGGTGAAACTCCATCTCTACTAAAAATACAAAAAAAAAAAAAATGTGTGTGTGTGTGTGTGCATGTGTATGGGTGTGGTGGTACATGCCTATAATCCCAGCTACTGGAGAGGCTGAAGCAGGAAAATAACTTGAACCTGGGAGGTGGAGGTTGCAGTGAGCCGAGATCATGCCATTGCACTCCAGCCTGGGTGACAGTGAGACTCCATCTCAAAAAAAAAAAAAAAAAAAAAAAAAAATCTGGAGTTTTTTGAAAGAAAAACATGAATGCAAAGAACAGAAGTAATTATTGAAGGTCATCATTTCATCAAATGTGTCTGCACTGACAGCATTATTTTTAGTGGCTAACCACATTGCTAAAGCTAAGAATCCCTTTACTATTGGTGAAGAGTTGATCTTGCCTGCTCCTGAGGACATTTGTCATAAACTTTTAGGAGAGGCTGCAGTTCAAAAGGTGGCACATGTTCCTCTTTTGTCTAGCAGCATGGCTAGATGATTTGATGAAAGAGCAGAGGATATTGAGACACAATTGTTAGAAAGGATTAATGAGTCACCTTGGTGCACAATCCAGGCTGATGAGTCTACTGATGTTGGCAACAAAGCAACAATGCTTGTCTTTGTGTGATACGATGTTTTAGGAGGATAGGCATGAGAATATGTTATGTGCACTTTTGTTGCCAAATGACACCACAGCTGTAGAACTATTCAAGTCTTTGAATGATTACATATCAGGAAAACTGATTTTGTCATTTTGTGTTGGTATATCATGAATGGAGTGGCTGCCATGACTGAATGGCTTTTTGGTTTCAATACTTGGGTCAAAGAGGTCACTTCTGAATGTGAGTCTACTCTCTGTGGCATCCATATGTAATACTGGCTACCTGAAAAATACCACATGGACTTAATGCTGTTTTGCACGATGTGATTGAAATTACCAGCCACATTAAAGTACATGCCCTTAACTCACGTCTGTTTGTGCAGCTCTGTGAAGAAATGGACACAAAGCACACACATCCTCTTTATAGACAGAGATAAGGCGGCCTTTTAATGGTAGATCATTGGATAGAGCTTTTGAGTTACAAGAGCCATTTCAGAGATTTCTTTTAGAAAAACAGTTACCACTGGCAGCAAATTTCAGTGACACAGAATGGGTCACAAAACTGTTTACTTGTGTGACATATTTAACCTGCTCAACAAACTCAATCTGTCACTTCAGAGGAGAACAACTGTGTTCAAGTTGGCAGATCAAGTGGCTGCATTCAATTCCAAACTGGAATTATGGGGGTGACAAGTGAACATTGGGATTTTTGTCATATTTCAAACATTAGTAGAAATTTTCAAAAAGACTGAGCCAGGGCTTTCTTTCTCCCAGCCGGTGCATGATCATCTAACTTAGCTTTCAAAAGAGTTTCAGCATTACTCCCCAACCACGAAAGACCCCAGAACCAAGAAGGAAGGGATCCATGCTCCATCTGGGAATAAGCCAGGTGAATCGACTTTATCTGTGCTGGAAAAGAATCAACTGTTTGAGATAGCACATGATAGTGGCCTTAAAAGTATGTTTGTGACAACTTCAAGTCTCCATGAGTTCTGAATTAAAATCAAGGCATAAAAGCACCAAAGAGTCTACTTCTACTTGCAACATCCTATCTTTCTGAAGCAGGGTTTCCCGCAGGGACCACAACCAAAATGAGATTACGGAGTACACTGGAGGCAAGCAACACACTTCTGGTGTCACTGTCTCCCATCACCCCCATATGGGACTGTCTAGTTGCAGGAAAACAAGCTCAGGGCTCCCACTGGTTCTATGTTATGATGATTTGTATAATTATTTGACTATGTATTACAATTTAATAATAATAGACATAAGGTGCACAAGAAATATAATGCTCTTGAATCATCCTGAAACCATCCCCCACCAACTCTGTTCTGTGGAAACATTGTCTTCCACCAAGTGGGTACCTGCTATCAAAAAGGTCAGGGACCACGGTTCTATGCAGTCATTTATCTGCTTTTATACATCCGTACATAACTTCAGGCAAAATTTGCTATTTTTTCCCCTGCAGTTTTCAGAGTCACTTTCACTCTCAAATAGAGCACACCATTCAGAAATGGGGATTGAAGGTGCTTGAGCAACAGTAAAGCACTCATTCCTAGGGGGTGCAGACACAGTAGAAACTTTCTCAGGTTACTTATGTTAAAAAAAAAGAAAAAGGACTCGAACAACTACTGTATTTTATGACATATTTAAACTTAAGGTCTTTTTGCTGCATTTTACCACGTGTGCTCAAGTCTTGGCTTAGGAGAAAATTACAAACATCTGGTTTCAGAGTAACAGGATTTGATAGTTGTTAAGGGTTGTTAGTAAAAAAGAAATTCTTCAGCTAGGCATCAATGTATTTTCAAAGACAGTATTGAATGTATTGTTGTAACTTGTCTTAAAAGCTTAACTGGAAAATTAAAAACATAATAGTTCTCTATTATGGATTGTGTAACTAATTATTTAATTAATTCTTTTAAGCAAATTTCAGAACAAAAGAATTTCCTAAAGGAATAGCAGTGAAAGAGAAGATCAAGTGGACAATAGAGGAAGACAAGCAAGACATTGAGGGGTGGGACAAAACACTGGCGTCACAAGTAGACAGAAATAAATTGCAGAATCTCTACTCAATAAGCCTCTGGAGATGGCAATTTAATAATAACATGCATTTTTAAACATTTAACACATAAAAACAAACATCAAAAATATTTTTAATAACAAAAGTTAGTTTGTTTCAAGATCTATTATGGCTAATGTGTAATTCTCTTGCATAAATTTCTGGTCCTTATATTTTAATTAAGTTTCATTTCTATAATGATGATGACCTAGCAAAAACACAAATCAACAGGAAATCATGGTATGTAGTTCTTGCTTCTTTGGGTGGAGAATATGTATCTATTTTTTATATGGTGTGTGTGTGAGAGAGAGTATGTGTGTGTTTACTGATAGAAATAGTTTCATAGACTCTAATCACATAAATATAAGATCACAAATATAAATTCTGAGCTTTATATAATACAAAATGGTATGCATTTCATCTTTTCAGCAGGTGTAAAATTTTAAAGAAAATGCATGTAAATATATTTTAAACTGTCTATTGATTTGAATTGTCTGGCCTGAGAGAAAGTTAGATAGATTCAGATTAAATCAAATCACACAAAGGATACTTTAAAGTAATTCTTTTCACTTTGATATTTCTAGCAACATAAAATGTGGGGAAGAAAATTAGAAACGTAAAGTAAAATCTCATTAAAAATTTCTAAGAATTGTCAACTTGCCAGCAAAATTGAAATTCATCTTGTGTATGAAAAACATGCCTTTAATATCAAGAAACTAAGATGTGCATTATGACAAAAAATTATATTCAGCAAGTATATTTATTTATAAAAAATACAAAATTATATTTAGCGGTATGTAAATTTCCTTGGAACCTATACCTATTGTCTCTATGTGTAATATACAGGGTGATACCAATCTACAGGGAAACAATATCAAACTAAGCCAAATAAAAAAGAAAAACCATGCACTACTGGTCACTAAGTATTAAAGCTGATGATATCACTTAGGAGCAGTGCACAACTCAGCTGTATCCTGACTTCCTCCTTAAGTCTCAATATCTTGATATAAAAAGTATGTTCAGGCAGAGGGATCAAAATGGCTGTCTAGGTACAAGAAGTATGTGTCTGCTACCTGGAGAGAAATCAGAGTAAAAGTAGATACACTTTGAACAGATCATCTAAAAGAAAATGCAAGGATTCACCAGAGAAAAGACAGAAAGTACTAGAATCAAGTAAGGAGAGGGTTTGAGGCAGCTTGCCTGGCCAGAGACTGACTGAGAGTCAAGAGAGGCTGGATATGGGAAGCTGTAAGACAGAAACTCCCAGGGCACCACATTATGAAAATGGCTTTTACAATCTTGGCTGTAGGAGAAGCCCTCCACCCACTAGGTCCTCAGGCCTTACAAATGGAGGTGCCTAAAGATTGCACAGCAATGTTGCTCCAGAAAGGAACCCATACCAGATCCCATAGGCATCTGACTCTGGATTAGCCTTAGCTGCTAGCCTGAACTATACATTTTCAGACTGTACTTACCAGGGATCCATAGACACAACTACTGCCACTGCACTGCTCCAAAGAGGGAGAGGGTCCCTGAGAGGGTCCTTTCACCCTGCTGTTGAGAATGAAACCTGAGCATTTCCCACAGCTTCCTGCCCAGGTTGCTTTCCTGGGAGGGGTCTAATATGGTTTGGCTCTGAAGACCCACCCAAATCTCATCTTAAATTGTAATCCCCACATGTTGAGGGAGAGACCTGGGGGATCGTAGGAGCAATTTCCCCCATGCTGTTCTTGTGATAGTGACTGAGTTCTCACAAGATCTGGTTGTTTTTATAAGTGTGTGGCTCTTCCCCTTCACTGTCTATCTCTCTCCTGCCACCTTGGGAAGAAGAAGCCTACTTCCCCGTCACCTTCCACCTTGATTTTAAGTTTCCTGAAGCCTCCCCAGCCATACAGAAATGTGAGTCAGTTACACTTCTTTTGTTCATAAATTACCCAGTCTCAGATATTCTTTATAGCAGTGTGAGAACAAATGAATACAAGATCCTGCCCTCTCTGGTCCCAGGCCCAAGGTGCCATTTTGAGAGTTTAACACTGGGCTGCACCTCACCTTTGGGCTGATCTTGGGCTGATGTAGTTGCAACCACTGCCTAGCCAATGAAGGGCAGATAGTTTTTCTTTACTTATTTTACTATATTTTATTTTAATTTATTATCATTTTTTCTATTCAGCCTTTATTTTAGATTTAGGGGTACATATGCAGGTTTGCTACATGTGTAAATTGTGTGTTGCAGCCATTTAGCGTAGAGATAATTTTGTCACCCAGGTGATGAGCATAGTATTTGATAGGTTTTCAAACTTCACCCTCCTGCCACCCTCCACCCTCAAGTAGATCACAATGTCTATTGTTCCCTTCTTTTGTGCCATGTGAACTCCATGTGAAACAGACTTGAGAAAAAAATTTTAAAAGAAAAGGTCGTTGTATAATGATAAAGGTATTAATTTAGAAAGAGGATATAGCAAACCTAAGTAGATATGCAGCCAACATTGAAGAACCCAAATTCATAAAACAAAAATTACTAGACCTAAAAAACAAAGAGACAAACAGAAACACAATAATAGTGTAGGATTTAAATACTCAGCACTAGGCAGATCATTGAGACAAAATTAAACAATAAATATTGGACTTAAATTGGACTTAGACCAAATAGGCGTAACCAACAATTACAGAACATTCTACCCAACAACTACAGAACATATATTCCAACAACTACAGAACATATATTGTTTCCATCAACACGTGGAACCTTGTCTGAAATAGGCTGAATGTTAGGCCAGAAAGTAAATTTTAAAAAGTTTTTAAAAATCAAAAAATTATATTATATATCTTCTCAGATTATAAAAATTAGAAATCAGTACAAGGAAAAGCTTTGGAGGCTATACAAGTACATGCAAATTAAAAAGCATGCTCCTGAATATCACTGCTTTAAGAAAAAAGTTCAGACAAAAACTATAAAACATTTTGAAATGAATGAAAATAAAAAATACAACATACCCAAATCTGTAGGATACAGCAAAAGAGGGAAGTTTATAGCATTAGATATCTCCACCAAAGAATCAAAATGTAACAAATTAATAATGTAACATTGTACCTCATGGAAGTAGGACAACAAAATCAAACTGAACCCACAGTTAGCAGAAGAAAAAAATAACAGAGATCAGAGCAGAACTACATTATATAGAGACAAAAACAAAAATGCAAGAGATTAAGGACCCAACTCTTGGTTCTTTCGAAGGATAAACAAAGTTAATAAACCACTAGTTAGACTAACAAAAGAGAGAAGATTCAAATAAACACATTCAGAAATGAAAAAGGAGACATTTCAAATGATAACACACAAATACAAAAGGTTATTAGAGACTATTATAAACAGCTTTACACTTATAAACTAGAAATTAAGGAAATCGGTTAAATTCCCATAAATGTACAACATCCCAAGATTTCACCAAGAAGAAATAAAACTCCTGAACATGCCATTAATGAGAAGTGGGAATTAATTCATAATAAAACTTCTCCTTCAGGACAAAATAGATTAAGAGCCAAATCCTACTAAACATTCAAAGAAGAACTAATAACAATTATTCTAAAACTATTCTAAAAATTAAGATGGAAATGATTTTTTTCTAGCTAATTATATGAGGCCAGTATCATCTGATACCAAAACCAGACAAAAAACGATGTAACAACATAACAAGAAAACTACAGACCAACATCTTTTATGAACATAGATGCAAAGATCCTCAACAAAATACTAGCAGATGAAATACAGCAGTGTGTCAAAAAGATGAAATACCATGATTAGATGAGATGTAACCCAGGAATGCAAAGAGAGTTTAACATGCACACTTGATACATCACAACAACAGACTTAAAAATATAAATAATATGATCCACCCAATAGATGCAGAAAAAAACATTCAATGAAATTAAGGATTAAAAAAAAAGTATCCAAATTGGAAAAGAGGAAGTCAAATCATATTTGATCATGGATCATATGATCTTATATCTCAAAAACCCAGAAGACTCCACCAAAAAAACTCTTAGATTTGATAAATGAATTAATGAAGTTTCAGGATACAAAATTAACTTACAGCAATTATTAATGTTTCTATACATTAATAACAATCTAGCCAAAGATCCAAACAAGAAAGCAACCTCATTTACAATAGCTACTTAAAAAAGTGCCTGGGAATATATTTAACAAAGGAGATGAAAGACCTTTATAAGAATAACTACAAAACACTAATGAAACAAATGGTATATGAAATACAAAAATAGAAAACCTCCCACACTCATGGGTTGGAAGAATTAATATTGTTAAAATGACTATACTGCCCAAAGCATCCTACACATTCAATGCAATCTCTATCAAAATACTAATGCCATTTTTTACATAATTCGGAAAAATAATCTTAACTTCATATGGAAACAGGAAAGATCCCAAATAGCCAAAGAAATCCTAAGCAAAAGTAATAAAACTGGGGTCATCACGTTACTTGAGTTTAAATTATATTACAAGTAACTACAAGTAAATTACTACAAGTAATCAAAACAGTGTGGTACTAGTATAGAACTGGACACATAGATCAATGAAACAGAATAGAGAACCCACAAATAAAGCCACGTATCTATAACCAACTGATCATTGACAAAGTTGACCAAAATATAGAATGGAAAAATGACACAATAGTCAGTAAGTGGTACTGGAAAAATTGTATAGCTAAATGCAGAAGAGTGAAACTAGACCAATAACTTTCACTTAAGTCATATTAGTGACTTAAATATAAGACATGAAACTATAAAAATCCTAAAAAGGAAACCAAGGAAAATGTCTTCTAGACATTACCCTAGACAAATAACTTATGACCAAGTCCTCAAAAGCACATGCAACAAAACCAAAAATAGACAAATGGACCTAAACTAAAAAGCTTCTGCACAGAAAAACAGACAATCAACAGAGTAGAGACAATCTACAGAATGGGAAAAATATTTGCAGGCTATGCATCTAGTATTTAGAATCTGCAAGGAACTCAAATAACTCAACAATAAAGGAAACCCATTAAAAAGTGGGCAAATGCTGGCGCGGTGGCTCAAGTCTGTAATCCCAGCACTTTGGGAGGCCGAGATGGGCGGATCATGAGGTCAGGAGATCCAGACCATCCTGGCTAACACGGTGAAACCCCGTCTCTACTAAAAAATACAAAAAACTAGCCGGGCGAGGTGGCGGGCGCCTGTAGTCCCAGCTACTCGGGAGGCTGAGGCAGGAGAATGGCCTAAACCCGGGAGGCGGAGCTTGCAGTGAGCTGAGATCCGGCCACTACACTCCAGCCCGGGCGACAGAGCGAGACTCCGCCTCAAAGAAAAAAAAAAAAAAAAAAAGATAAAGTGGGCAAAATACATGAACATTTTTTAAAAGAAGACATATAAGCAGTTAAGAAACTTGAAAACATGTTCAACATCACGTCATCAAAGTATGAATAAAACCATAATAAGACACCATCTTACACCAATCAGAATGGCTATCATTAAAGTGTTTAACCACAACAGATGTTGGCAAAGAGGTATAGAAAAGGGAATACTTATACACTGTTGGTAGGAATATAAATTAGTGCAACTTTTATGAAAAACAATAGGGAGAATTGTCAAAGAATTAAAAATCGGACTACTTTTTTTTTTTTTTTTCTTTTGAGATGGAGTTTCGCTCTTTGTTGCCCAGGCTGGAGTGCAGTGGCATGATCTCGGCTCACTGCAACCTCTGTTTCCTGGGTTCAAGTGATTCTCCTGTCTCAGCCTCCTGAGTAGCTGGGATTACAGGTGTGTGCCACCATGCCTGGCTAATTTATTTTTAGTAGAGACGTGGTTTCATCATGTTAGCCAGGCTGATCTCGAACTCACTACCATTTTAACCAGCAATTCCGCTACTGTCTATTTACCTCAAGAAAAAGAAATCATTATGTCAAAAAGATACCTGCACTTGCATGTGTACTGCAGCCCTATTCACAATAGTAAAGGTATGGAATCAGTGTTAAGTTTCCATCAATAGAGGATTGGTTGAAGAAAATGTATATATACACTATGAAATACTACTCAGCCATAACAAAAAATGAAATCATGTTTTGTTTTTGTTTTTGTTTTGCAGCGACATGGATAGAACTACAAACCATTATTCTAAATGAAATAACTCAGAAATATAAAGTCAAATACCATATGTTCTCACTTATAAGTGGAAGTTAAATAATGAGTACACATGGACATACAGAGTAGAATAATAGACATTGGAGTATACAAAATGAGGAAGATGGGAGGCAGGTGAGAGTTTAAACATTACCTATCGGGTACAAAGTTCACTCTTCAGGTCATGGGTGCTAAAAGCCCAGATTTCACCACTACCCCAATATATGCACATAAGAAATCTACACTTGTGCCCTCTACATATGTTAATATATTTTTTAAATAAAAAAAAATGTTTACATATCCAAGCTTAAAGTTATAATCTTTACATACAGCTTAAAGTTTTGCTCTTGATATGTAAAGATAAAAAATTTAAATTTTGGCCAGATGCATTGGCTCACACTTGTAATGCTAGCACTTTGGAAGGCTGAGGTGGGCGGATCACTTGAGGTCAGGAGTTCGAGACCAGCCTGGCCAACATGGTGAAATGCCATCTCTACTAAAAACACAAAACATTAGCCAGGTGTAGTGCTGTATGCCTCTAATCCCAGCCAGCCACACGGGATGCTGAGACAAGAGAATCACTTGAACTTGGGAGGCGGAGATTGCAGGGAGTGGAGATCACCCCACTGCACTCCAGCGTGGGTGACAGAGTGAGCCTCCATCTCAATATAAATAAATAAATAAGTTTTGACAATTTAGATATTAGTCACATTTTGTACAATCTATTCATTTAAAAGATATAGTTCAATTTTTATTATATTCATAGAGTTGTGCTATTATAAAAGAAATGATTATTTCATGATGCTTGTTAAAACACTAAGGAAGACTGTATTAAGGAACATAACAATAGATATAAAGACCACTACAATGAATTTCTCACTGTGGGACAGAATGACAGAGCTCAACTGTGACTACAATGTGGGTAAATGAGGATTTATATAGCCAAGGAGAAAGGTGGGGGATGGTGAATGGAAATTTGTAACAGGATATCTCAGGGGTCAGGGTGATTCTGGCTAAATTCACCTAAAAAGATTCTTGGTGAAGACAGGCCAAGGCAATCAGATATTCCCTGGGGGATGCTGGAGGCTAAAGAGCCTGATCAAATATCTAGGATAATCAGATGTTGAGGATGAAGAGGCCTTTGTTGAATTGACTTAGCTGAGTTATTTGCTAAAACTGAATTTTATAAGAAAGTAAATAAGTGGACCTAGGGGAAGTTTCAGGAGACTGACTAAGGCGTGCTCCAGCAGAGAATTTTTGTAACTACTATGATCCCAGTCATTTGAGAACATTTTCATTAATCTACAAAAAAAAAAAAAAAAACTATATAAGAATCAGCAATCACTCCCCAGATCCCTACCTCACAAGCCCCTTAAGCTACCACTAGTCTACTTTCTGTCTCCATAGATTTGCCAATGCTGGAAATATCGTGCAAATTAAATTATGCAATCTGTGATGTTTTCTGACTGGTTTATTTTATGTAGCATCATGTTTTCAAGGCTCACCCATGTTGTAGCATGTATTCATAATCCATTTTTTATTTCAAAATAATATTGTAATATATGAATATATCACATTTTATTTATTCATTCAGAGGTTGGTGAACATTTTGCTCACTTCCAATCTTTGGCTACTGTAAAAATGGCTCCGTAAACTATCATGTACAAATTTTTACATGGATATGTGTTTTTATCTATTGAGTATATACCTAGAAGTGAAATTTCTGGGTCACATGGTTGTCTCATGTTTAACATTTGATGAACTGCCAAACTGTTTTCTAAAGGAGCTGCACACCTTTATATCCCCACCAGCAATTTATGGGCTTCTATTCTCTCCACATCCCACCAATGCTGGTTATATCTTCCTTTTTCTGTACCCAATCAAATGAGGGGGAAGTACTATTTCATTGTGTTTTGCATCTTCCTAATTGCTAATGAAATTAAGTGTCATTTCTTCTCTTATTGGCTAGAGATGGAGTGGGGACAGTTGCTAACTTTTCTTTGAGGGGTAATGTTGCTATATAAGTGAGTTACTAGTCAGGAAAGATGGCCTTAGGTCTTTTGGGTTTCCTTCTCCTTGTGTGGAACTTCCACCTTATGAGTGAACTGAGGTAAGAGGTACTGGGGCCTAGTATTCTCAGCTGAACTTCTGTCCTATGAGAGGAGGGTGAACTGAGGAAGGGAATCTAAGATTTTTCAGCCTTTCTTGCTTGGATAACATTCCTGCAAGATAGAGGTGGGGTTTTGATATATGGTGGCAGCTTGTCCCTTCTGGGGAAGATTTGGTAGCCCTAAACTAGGAATTGGTAGAGAGGAAAACTGTTTTCTTGGCTGAAGCACAGCACCCATATCACTGATTTGGGAAGAAGGGAAAGAGTGAGGGGATAATGGCTCAAATGAAAGAAGTTACTGTTCCTATGAAGATTTGGTAGGTTTCTCTTGAATAATCATCTCCGTATTTGGGGTATGTCGTTAGGATCGTTTCAATAAATGTCTGTTTGTTTTCAAAACTATTTTAAACAGTTACGGTTATTTTACTGAAAAGAAGGTCACAGATCTCTTCACACTTCAAGTTCTTCCAAACTTGCCTTTCTCAGAATATCTTGAATTTTGAAAGTCTTCTTCTGCTTTGAAAAACGTGAGATTTCAAATGATTCTTTGAAAATAAATGTATAACTTGAGAAGCAATTGAGTGCAATAAATCCTACAATTTAGTGCAATAAGTCTTTCTCTCAGCTGTATCCATATTCTTCTTGAATAAATGAGTTAAAAATTATATAGTGGTAGGGGAAGCCAAGGGTTGACTGGAAATAAGTGATTTTAGAAGTGAAAATATCCCCCAGCATTACCCTAGATACATTTAACATTTGGTTCATAACTTTGATAAAGTTTTTTATTTTTCTCAGAATTGCTCTTGTAAATTTAATCTCTTATGTGTGTTTATTTTACCCTGCAGTTTTCCCGTTGTCCTCATTATACTATTTTATGGTATCTTTCTTTCCTAAATAATTCCCATTCTAGAGTCTTTCTTCCTCTTGTTTCAGTCTTGACTATTTGATCTCTAAACCCACAACATAGCTGTTAACCAGAAGGTTTTCAGCTTGGTTCCACCACTTCCTGGATCCAATGTTTCTTTCTTGATGAATGTCTTCTCTTAGCCAGAGAGCATCCTCAAAATACTTAAGAAAAAAATGGTATCTTTCTATATCCTTGTACCATTGAACATGTCTTAATTTTACCCATATTTTGATTAACACAATAATCAGATTGAAAGTAAATTCCTCAGTAGGCCGATAAGCATATTACCTGTCTAATTTGGGTATTTTGAACACGATACTTTTTTTTTCCATGTCTAGAATATTTGGAGTTTAAAAAAATCCTTTTTGCAGGATTTGAATTCACTCCTTGCTATATAGCACAAGTCTTAGCAGAAGGCCTTCACTGCTGAAGTCATTTTCATCCTACTCATACTGTTTATAAATTCCTAATTACATAAAACGTACTTCTCTAAATTCCTTCCACCCTCTTCTTTAAGCTTATAATTTCACAACGGTCATGCATTTTCAATTAGTTATTTTGTTTTCTGATATTATTTTTTAAACTTCTTGCTACTTATTGAGCACTGCTCTTGGAAGATTGTCCGATTTCATACAAACCTGCTGTTTCTGAAGTCTATCCCTATGCCTCCTTTACATTTTATCCTGACTGGTTTCTTCTGTTCAATGTGTGGTAGCTGCACAGGTCGACATTCAGACAATTCATGAATATTTAACTTGGCCTCAAATTTTGGGATCAATCACGATCCTCATATTTACCAGTCGTTAACGGAACTCACATAAGTAGATTGGTGGCTTACAACCAGGTTGGTTTACTATGTGACCTCATTATGAGCTTGTAGCCAGATGTTAGTAAATAGAAACAGACTTTCATCTGTTATCAAGCTCTTGACTTTATATCTCAAGTATTCTAACTGCTATTTTCTCATCTTTAGCACCCTAATCAAAGATCCATTTTATCCTTATGCATTTAGAATTCTCCCATTGCCTAAATGACTACCCTGAAACACTTATCAGTCTTTAATATTTATTTCCAGAACACTCAACAGTGTTTATTTTTTTTTATTTCCAGAAATACAAATGGTTCCTGAGAGAAAAACTTACATTTAAATTGGTAAGATGTATATAATTCACGAGACAATTAAATAACAATTATCCTAAAGGATTATATTACCTTGTCTATCAGTTCAAAGAAGTTCATTAAAAAATAGAAGATTTGAACAGGGGCTGCCTCATTGTAGGATTTAGAATTTGAGTTGGATCTAAATATCTACCATTTATTAAAAAACTATGTGTCACTGTATTTAGCTATCTTATTTGTAATATTTGCAACTTTATTGCAATATATTAATTTTTGTTATTTTATAGAACAGACTATCAAGCTTTAGAAATAAGTTACCACTCAAATTCACTTGGCTATTATTCATATCATTTAATTTGGATGCAAATTCAGATCTGTCTTATTCTAAAGCCGATGACATCTTACTGGGTGAGTCTACCTTTAAGATAAAAAATAGGGCCAGGTGCGGTGGCTCACGCCTGTAATCCTAGCACTTTGGGAGGCCGAGGTGAGCATACCACCTGAGGTCAGGAAGTCAAGACCAGCCTGGCCAATATGGTGAAACCCTATCTCTACTAAAAATTCAAAAGTTAGCCAGGTGTGATGTCACATGCCTGTAATCCCAGCCACTCAGGAGGCTGAGACAGGAGAATCGCTTGAACTCGGAAAGCGGAGGTTGCAGTGAGCCAAGATCGCGCCACTGCACTCCAGCCTGGGAGACAGAGCGAGACTCTGTCTCTGGAAAATAAAAAAAGAAGGAAAGAAAGAAAAAAGATAAAGAGTGGCTTTTAGACCATATGAAAAAGCTTCAGTGGAAGAAGCAATAAGAGCACAAAGTAAAGGAGCATACATTAAAATGTCACGCTGCAAGCAGGTTGTGCTAAGACTGGGCACATTTCGGGATTTGAGGTTAGAGTATTAAGGAGGTAGCAATACTAGGGAACATTCGAAGGTGCTTAGAAGCTCCTAGGGCATGGTCTTCTGGCAATGGAATGATAGTAACAGTGGCAGCAGTAGCAGCAGTAAAGTTTCAGTAATTTATGATTCTGCTGTGTCTACAAAGTATGCAACTGAGAAAGTACTATCCCTTCAGAGCTCACCTCACTTTTAAGTGCCCTAAAACTACTAAGGTAAATGTAATTTTGGGGTTTCTATAACATTGCAGAAGCATGGTGTCAATAAACTCTATTCAATTTTATCACACATATTTTCCTGATTCATGCAATTCCTAAAGCAGAGCACAAAGGCTTTTATTCTGTTATTTCAGACAAAAGTTTAAAATGCAAAAGCTAGTATGAGAGGTAATGATTGCGAAATCAATGACAGATGTCTTCTTGTTTTGAAAAATACATAAATAGGAACTTAAGTGAGGAGAAGAGGTCATTAGTAAGAGGCTAGGGATGTGTACAAAAATGTCAGCCTTACCTTGCATTTGGCCTTATACCAAAGTCTCTTGATTTGTTCTGAGGTAACTTGTGAAATAACTACATACATTTGACCAGATAGCTGATGCAGGTACCACTCTTTAAGGGTGAATGTTTTATCTTTTTTTGCCCTCACTACACAATTAAATTTTACCATTATAATTATCAATTTGGTCACTCTAAAGGAATTATGTTAACTTTGTATTTTAATGATGATAGCGAAAGACTCATTTGACAAATGTTAAGCATATATTAAAGAACAAGGTATTGTAATTACTAATATATCCTTATACTAAATATCTGCAAAGAAACAAACATACTAAATTTGGCTGTTAATTTATAATTTTTTTTTGAAGGGATTAGTGAAATACTGAACCAGGCATGGTTAAGGACAATATGAGTATTTTTTTGTCTCCTATTGTGTTATCCACTCTTCCATCTGGACACAAAGGTGAGGTGATGTTTCTGGGGAACTGTAACATCCCTTAATGCTCTGAGTATTTCTTTGCATTTAGTCTAGTGTACTGATTGCAGGGAATCCTCAGTCTCTGTGTGCATTCATTATACTTGTCCAGGAGCGATGGCTCACACCTGCAGGCTTTTGCAGGCTGAGGCAGGAGGATTGCTTGAGCCTGGGAGTTGGAGGCCTACCTGGGCACATAGTGAGACCTATGTCTCTGAAGAAACAAACAAACAAAAAAAGAAATAAAAGAGGGATGACCAAGATGGCTGACTAGAAGCAGCTAGTGCGCATGGCTTACGTGGAAAGGAATGAAAGAGGGGAGTAAATACACCTTCAACTGAAACATACAGGTACTCACACTGGGACTAATCAAGAGAACAACTTGAAGAAAACCCAGACAGGATGAAGGCCTGCCCAGGAGCAACATAGAGCTAGGGAAACCTACTGGGCTCAGAAAAGTGGTGAGTGAATGTGTGACCCTGGGAAACCATGTTTCTCCCGTGAATCTTTGCAACTCTTGGGTCAGGAGATCTTTTTGTGAACCCACTCCAACAGGGCTTTCAGTCTGACAGAGCTACATGGAGTTTCTGCAGAGCAGCCACTCAGGCACACAGGGAAACCCTGGAGCCTTAGATACCGGGGCTATCTGGCAAAAGTAACTGTAGCTCCTGCAAAGTGGGAGGCTAGTTGCCTGCCTGTACATACCCCTAGGAAAGAGGCTGAATCCAGCGGGGCTGAGCAGAGACAACCTGCTGGCCTCACTTCCATAGCACCAGACAGGATAAGATCCATTGACTTGGAATTCCTGCCTGCCACCAATAGCAACATTGTACCTCCCTAAGAAGGTGCTCCTGGGGTGAGGGGCGGGCCACCATCATTGCTGCTCAGGCAACTTAGCTATCGCAGCCTTCAGGTTTTGGATTGTCTGAACCGACTAGTGATAAAAGGGATCCCCCAGCACACAGCTAGGTGCTCTATCAAAATGTGGCCAGATTGTTGCTTTAAGAGGGTGCTGGATCGCGTTCCTCCTCACTGGGCGGGACCTCCCAACTGGGGTCCCTAGCCACCCCTGCTGGTGTTCTCCAGCCAACAAACATTTGAGTTCTCCATGGGATAGCGCTCCCAGATGGAGGGGCAAGCCTTCATCTTTGCGGTTTGGGCAGCGTAGCCATTTCAGCCTTCAGCCATTGGAGAGTCCAGGCCAACCAGGAGCAGATGGGATCCCTCAGCACAGCATAACAGCTCTACCAAAATATGGCCAGGCTGATTGTTTTTTTTATTTTTTCTTTTTTATTATACTTTAAGTTCTAGGGTACATGTGAACAACATGCAGGTTTGTTACATATGTATACTTGTGCCATGTTGGTGTGCTGCACCCATCAAC
>NW_012114710.1:19532798-19533848 GCF_000951035.1 Colobus angolensis palliatus
GCTCCTGTTTTTTGAATTTCCAGCTTTTCTGCCCTGCTTTTTCCCCATCTTTGTTGTTTTATCTGCCTCTGGTCTTTGATGATGGTGACGTACTGATGGGGTTTTGGTGTGGGTGTCCTTCCTGTTAGTTTTCCTTCTAATGGTCAGAACCCTTAGCTGTAGGTCTGTTGGAGATTGCTTGAGGTCCACTCCAGACCCTGTGTGCCTGGGTATCAGTAGCAGAGACTGTAGAAGATAGAATATTGCTGAACAGCGAGTGTACCTGCCTGATTCTTGCTTTGGAAGCTTCCTCTCAGGGGTGTACTCCACCGTATGAGGTGTGGGGTGTGGGTCTGCCCCTAGTGGGGGATGTCTCCCAGTTAGGCTACTCAGGGATCAGGGACCCACTTGAGCAGGCAGTCTGTCAGTTCTCAGATGTCAACCTCCATGTTGGGAGATCCATTGCTCTCTTCAAAGCTGTCAGACAGAGTCGTTTGCGTCTGCAGAGGTTTTTGCTGCTTTTTTTTGTTTTGTTGTTGTTGTTGTTTAGCTGTGCCCTGTCCCCAGAGGTGGAGTCTACAGAGACAGGCAGGCCTCTTTGAGCTGCTGTGAACTCCACCGAGTTCGAGCTTCCCAGCGGCTTTGTTTACCTACTTAAGCCTCAGCAATGACAGGCGCCCCTCAACCAGCCTCGCTGCTCTCTTGTCCTTAGATCGCAGACTGCTGTGCTAGCAGCAATGAGGGAGGCTCCGTGGGCGTGGGACCCTCCCGGCCAGGTGTGGGATATAATCTCCTGGTGTGCCCGTTTGCTAAGACCCTTGGTAAAGCGCAGTATTGGGGTAAGAGTTATCCGATTTTCCATTTGTTTTGTGTCTCATTTCCCTTGGCTAGGAAAAGGGATTCCCTTCCCCGTTGAGCTTCCCAGGTGAGGCGATGGCTTACCCTGCTTCAGCTCTCACTGGTCGGGCTGCAGCAGCTGACCAGCACCAATTGTCCGACACTCCCTAGTGAGATGTACCCAGTACCTCAGTTGAAAATGCAGAAATCACTTGTCTTCTGTGTCACTGGCGC
>NW_012114710.1:19534884-19554612 GCF_000951035.1 Colobus angolensis palliatus
ATTTCACTGAGCAGTGGTTTGTAGTTCTCCTTGAAGAGGTCCTTGACATCCCTTGTAAGTTGGATTCCTAGTGATTTTATTCTCTTTGAAGCAATTGTGAATGGAAGTTCATTCCTGATTTGGCTCCCTTGAGCTTCCCAGGTGAGGCGATGGCTTACCCTGCTTCAGCTCTCACTGGTCGGGCTGCAGCAGCTGACCAGCAGCGATTGTCCGGCACTCCCCAGTGAGATGAAGCCAGTACCTCAGTTGAAAATGCAGAAAAAACCCGTCTTCGGTGTCACCCGCGCTGGGAGCTGAAGGCTGGAGCTGTTCCTATTCGGCCATCTTGCTCACACCCCCAGCCAGGCTGATTCTTAAAGCAGGTTCCCAGTCTTATTTCTCTTCCCTCGCTAGGCCCTCTAGCCACCTCTGTACCAGTTGACAGAGATTTGAATTATTTCAGTGATGGAGTTCCCAGAGGGAGGGGTGGGCACTATCCTTGCTCTTTGGGCAATTTGGCCAATCCAGCTTTTGGGATTCAGAGTATCTGACGTAGCCAGGGTCTGAAGTGAACCCCCAGTACAGCACAGCTGCTTTACCAAAATATGTCCTTATGGCTTTTTAAAGTAGGCTCCAATCCTGTTTCTCTTCACTGGGTGAGATCTCCCAACCAGAGTCTCCAGACATGGCCTATAGGTGCCTTTGGCCTGAACAGGCCCATATCTCCCTGGGACAAAGCTCCCAGAGGGAGGGCAATGTCACCACTTTTGCTGTTTCTCAGGCTTCACTGGAGATACTTCCTGAAACTAGAAAATATGAGATGACTAGTGACTGCAGTAGGTCCCAGCGTAATGTAGTCACCCTACAGAAAAGGGGACAGAACTGTTATGTGGGTGCCCATTCCCATGTCTCCTCACTATGCAGGTCCCCCATGTCTGAGTCTTCTTGAGCCATCCCCCACTGCCAGAGATACCAAGCCAGAAGCAACTTGGCAAGGCCCTGTTTAAAGCCTCCAAGGACAACTAAAAGCCTCTCTGCTATGGCCTCTGTGACAGAACTACTCTTCCCACCCTCAGGCTAATGAAGGTGTTTTATCTGAAAAGAATCTTATTTCTGATTTACTTAGGAAGCTTAATTTGACTGCACATGAAGTTCTTGGTTGAAATTTTTTTCTTTAAGATGCTATCCCTATCCACACCTCCAACAAGTTGTACATGACCCGAGGAAAGGAGGCCAGTCTACCTTCCATGAGTCCCACCCAATCTTCCCTGCAATACCGCACTACTCATCACCAAACAGGGAACCCCTGGCTTGGGCACACAGCATAGACCCTCCATCCTGGGCTGATTGCACTTAGTTATTACTGTCCTGTACCTGTCGGGGTCGGAGTCCCCAGGAAGAAAGCAAACAACACTTGACCACAACCACTACAAAAGTCTCTTCCTCTGCTGTCTCCAAGTTGGAGAAGGAACATAAACACTGAGATTTCCCCAGAGCTGCAGTGGACAGCCCAGGAGTACCAGGTTATGATCTATAGCCAGCACTCAAGGGGAGAAAAAACTACACTTTCAAAGCATTATGAGGGGAAATGGCTGCAACTGTGAGGAAATATAAAGGAGCCACACAACTGAGCAAGAGTCAAACAACTGACCAATAACTCTAAGTGCCACCTACTGGATCACACACCAAAGCTTCAACACCAAAAAATACCTCACTAACATAACCCCTGCTGAAACCAGAGACAAGACATTAGCTTCAAATAAAGACCTCGCACAAAGCCTTGAATTGGTAAAGACATCCAGAAAAGAAGTCTGTCAGCTGTACTCAATCTACACCGCAGTTAAACGAACGTGCTCACACAGAAATCAGAAAGAACCAATATGAGAACTCTAGTAACTCAAATGGCCAGTGTCACATGGACCCCAAATAATGGCACCAGTTCTCCAACAAGAGTTCTTAACCAGGCTGAACTGGCTAGAATGACAGAAATAGAATTCAAAATATGAATAAGAGTGAAGATCATTGAGATTCAGGAGGATGGAAAAACACAATGCAAGCAAAATAAAAATCACAATATAGCAACATAGCAGCTAAGGATGAAATAGCCAGTGTAAAAAAGGGTCTGACAGAGCTGAAAAACACAATACAAGAATTTCACAATGCAATCACAAGTATTGGCAGCAAGGTAGACCACGCCACACATAGGAAAGAATCTCAGAATGTGAAGACTGATATAAATGAAATAAAACACTCAGACAAAAATAACGAAAAAAAAATAAAAAGGAATGAGCAAAACCTCCGAGAAGTATGTGATTATATAAAAAGGCAATGTCTATGAATCTTTGGCATGCCTGAAAAGGAGGGGAAGAAAGCGAGCAACGTGAAAAACATATTTCAGGACATAATTCACAAAATTTTCCCCAACTTTGCTAGAGAGGCCAACATTGAAATTCAGGAAATATAGACAACTCTTACAAGATTCTACACAGGAAGATCATTTCCAAGACATGTAACCTTCAGATTTTCCAAGGTCAAAATGAAAGAAAGAATGCTAAAGCAGATAGAAAGGGCAAGTTAGCTACAAAGTTATCCCCATCAGACTAAGAGTGGACCTCTCAGCTGAAACCCTGCAAGCCAGAAGAGATTGGGGGCCTATATTCAACATTCTTAGAAGAAAATATTTTCAACCAAGAACTTCATGTGCAGCAAAACCAAGCTTCCTAAGCAAATCAGAAATAAAATTCTTTTAAGATAAAGCAAATATTGAGGAAATTCATTATCACCAGACCTGACTTACAAAAGATCCTGAAAGGAGCACTAAATATAGAAAGAAAAGGTAACACAAAATCACACTTAAACACACAAACCAGTGACACTATAAGTACTATTCTTGAATGTAAATAGACTAAATGCCCCAGTTAAAAGTCACAGAGTGGCAAACTCAATATTAACATTTAGCCCCAGTTAAAAGGCACAGAGTGGCAAGCTGTTTAAAAAACCTAGACCAAAGGAGTATGCTATCTTCAAAAGACCATTTCACATGTAATGACACTCATACACTGAACATGAGGGGGTGGAGGAAAATCTATCAAACGAATGGAGAACAGAAAAAAACAGAGGTTGCAATCCTAATTTCAGGCAAAATAGACTTTAAGCCAACAAAAATGACAAAGAAGAGCATTATATAGTGGTAAAGGGTTCAATTCAACAAGAAGACACAATTATCCTAAACATATATACACCCAACACTGGAGCACACAGATTCATAAAGCAACTTCTTAGCGACCTACAATGAGATGTGAACTCCTACACAATAATAGTGGGAGACTTCAACACTCGACTGACAGTGTTTGACAGATCATCAAAGCAGAAAATTAACAGATACTCAAAACCTGAACTTAACATTGTATCAAAAAGATCTGATAAACCTCTGCAGAACTCCTACCCCAAAACAAAAGAATAAAAGTTTTTCTTATTGCCACGTGGCACATACCCTAAAATTAACCACATAATCAAACATAAAACAATCCTCAGACAATTAAAAAAACCGAAGTCATATGAAAAATACTACTGGGTAATAGAACAATAAAAATAGAACTCAAGACTAAGAAAATTTCTCAAAACCATGTAATTACATGGAAATTAAACAACATGCTCCTTAATGAGTTTTTGGTAAATAAGAACATTGAAGCAGAAATCCAGAAGTTCTTTAAAACTAATAAGAACAAAAATACAACATATTATAATCTCTGGCACACAGTAAGCATGTTAAGATGGAAATTCATAGCGCTAAGGGCCCACATCAAAAAGTTATAATGATCTCAAATTAACAACCTGAGAAAGAATTAGAGAGTCAAGAACAAATCAACTCCAAAGCTAGCACAAGACAGGAAATAATCCAAATCAAAGCTGAACTGAAGGAAATTGAGACACAAAAAACCATTCAAAGCATTAACAAATTCAGGAACTTGTTTTTAGAAAAATTAATAAAATCAATAGGCCACTAGTTAGACCAATAAAGATGGAAGGAGAGAAGATACAAATGCACACAATTAGAAATGGTGAAAGGGATGTTACCAGTGACTCCACAAAAATAAATATAACCATCAGAAACTACTATGAACACCTTTATGTACATAAACTAGAAAACGTACAAGAGGTGGATAAATTCCTAGACACATACATCCTCTAAAGACTAAGCCAGGAAGAAATTCATTTCCTGAACTGAACAAGATTGAGCTATAAAATTGAATCAATAATAAAAAGCCTACCAACCAAAAAGAAAAATTATCCTGGAACTAGATGGATTCATCACTGAATTCTACCACATGTACGAAAAAGAGCTGGTAACATTCCTACTGAAAATTTTCAAAAAAAGTGAGGAGGAAAACATCTGCCTCAACTGATTCTATGAGACCACCCTCATAATGATCATCTGGAAGTAACTAATTTACCAAAACCTGGCATGCATACAACACAAAAAGAGAAAACTTCAGGCCTATATCCTTAACGAACATTGATGCAAAAATCCTCAACATAATACTTCCAAACTGAATTCAGCAGCACATACAGGCAGAGGTTGGAACAGTTTGGAGGGCTCAGAAGAAGACAGAAAGATGTGAGACACTTTGGAACTTCCTAGAGACTTGTTGAATGACCTTGACCAAAATACTGATAGTGATATGGACAATAAAGTCTAGGCTGAGGTGGTCTCAGATGGAGATGAAGAACTTCTTGGCAACAGGAGCAAAGATGACTCTTGTTATGCTTTAGAAAGAGATTGGTGGTATTTTGCCCCTGCCCTAGTGACCTGTGAAACTTTGAACTTGAGAGAAATGATTTAGGGTATCTGGTGGTTTTCTAAGTGACAAAGCATTCCACAATAAGCAGAGCATAAAAGTTTGGAAAATTTGAAGTGTGATAATGCGATAGGGAAAAAAAAAAAAAAAAGAAAAATTCTGGAGAGAAACTCAAGCCTGCTGCAGAAATTTGCATAAGTAATGAGGAGCTAAATGTTAGTCACCAAGACAATGGGGAAAATGTCTCCAGGGTATGTCAGAGACTTTCATGACAGCTCCTCCCACCATAGGCCCAGAGGCCTAGGAGGAAAAAAGGTTTTCATGGGCTGAGTCCAGGACCCTCCTGCTCTGTGCATCCTCTGGACAATGGTGCCCTGCATTCCAGTTGCTTCAGCTCCATCTGTGGCTAAAAGGGCCAAGTTACAGTTTAGGCCATTGCTTCAGAGGGTGCCAGCCCTAAGCCTTGGCAGCTACCATGTGGTGGTGAGCCTGTGGGTGCAAGTAAGTCAAGAATTGAGTTTTGGAAACCTCCACCAAGATTTCAGAAGATGTATGGTAATACCTGGATGTCCAGGCAGAAGTATGCTGAAGGGGAAGAGCTCTCATGCAGAACGTCTGCTAGGGCAGTGCATAAGGGAAATGTGGAGTTGGAGCCCCCACACAGAGTCCATACTGGGGAACTGCCTAATGGAGCTGTGAGAACAGCGTCACTATCTTCCAGACCCCAGAATGGTAGATTCACCAACAGCTTGCACTATGTGCCTGGAAAAGGCACACAATACCAGCTTGTGAAAGTGGCCAGGAGGAGAGCTATACCCCTTGCAAAGCCATAGGGGTGGAGCTGCCCAAGGCCTCTACCTCATGTTGTATCAGCGTGACCTGGATGTGAGACATGAAGTCAAAGGAGATCATTTTGGAACTTTAAGGTTTAATGACTGCCATATTGGATTTTGAACTTGCATGGGGCCTGTATCCCCTTTGTTTTGGCTAATTTCTCCCATTTGAAATGGGCGTATTTACTCAATGCCTGTAGCCACAGTGTATCTAGGAAGTAACTAATTTGCTTTCAATTTTACAGTATCATAAGTGGAAGGGATTTGCCATGTCTCAGATGAGACTTTGGACTTGATATTTTGGGTTAATGCTGGAATGAGCTAACACTTTGGGGGACTGTTGGAAAGGCATGATTGGTTTTGAAATATGAGGATGTGCGATTTGGGAGGGGCCAGGGTGGAATGGAATGGTATGGTTTGGTTGTGTTCTCACCCAAATCTCATCTTGAATTGTACATGGGAACCATGATCCCAATGTGTCATGGGAGGGACATGGTGGGAGGTAATTGAATTATGGAGGCAGTTACCCCTATGCTGCTGTTCTTGTGATAGTGAGTGAGTTCTCACAAGATCTGATGGTTTTATAAGGGGCTTTTCTCTCTTTGCTTGTCATTTCTCTTTCCTGCTGTCATGTGAAAAAGGATGTGTTTGCTTCCTCTTCCACCAAGATTGTAAGTTTCCTGAGGCCTTTCCAGCCCTGAAGAACTGTGTGCCAATTAAAACTCTATACTTAATAGATTACCCTATCTTGGGCAGTTCTTTATAGCAGCATGAGAACGAATTAATACAATGCAAAAAGGGCTTTCAGTAAAATTAAATATCCTTCATATTAAGAAATCTCAATAAACTAGGTATTATAGGAACTTACCTCAAAATAATAAGAGCCATCTATGACAAATCCACAGTCAACAACATACTAAATGAGCAAAACCTGGAAACATTCTCCTTGAAAACCAGCACAAGACAAAGATGCATTCTATCATCACTTTTATTCAATAAAGTATCAAAAGTCTTAGCTGGAGCAATCAGGCAAGTGAAAGACATAAGGGGAATCTAAATAGAAAGAGAAGAAGTCAAACTATCCCTGATTGCAGACATCATGATTCTATATTTAGAAAACCCAATAGTCGCAGCTCAAAAGCTCCTTCAACCAACAAGCAACTTCAGTTGAGTAAAGCTTCAGGATACAAAATCAATGTGTCCTGAAAAATCACCAATATATCCTGAAAAAGTCACCAGCATTCCTATGCACCAAAAACAGCCAAACTGTGAACCACATCAGGAACACAATCCCATCACAATTGCCACAAAAAGAATAAAATACCTAGGAATACAGCTAACCAAGGCAGTGAAAAATCGCTACAAAGAGAATTACAAAACAGTCTTCAAAAAAATCAGAAAAGACACATAAAAAGAAGAAAACACTCCATGTTAATGGATATGAAGAATCAGTATCATTAAAATACCCGTACTTCCCAAAGTACTTTATGGATTCAAAGCTATTCTTATGAAATTACCAATGACATTCTTCACAGAACTAGAAAAAATATTTTAAAATTCATATGGGACCAAAAAAGAGCCTGCATACACAAGACAATCCTAAGGAAAAAGAACAAAGCTGGATGCATCACATTAGCTCACTTCAAACTGTACTACAGGGCTACAGTATCCAAAACAGCATGATACTTGTACAAAAACAGGCACATAAACCAATAAAACAGAATAGAGACCCCAGAAATAAGACTGCACATCTATGACCATCTGATCTTTGACAAAGCTGACAAAAACAAGCAATGGGAAAAAATCCATAGTCAATAAATTCTGCTGTGATAACTGGCTAACCATATGCAGAAGATTAAACCTGGACCTTTTTCTTATACCATGTACAAAGATAAACTTGAGATGAATTACAGACTTAAACATAACACTCAAAATTGTAAAAACCCTGGAAGACAATCTAGGCAACACCATCATGGACATAAGAATGGGTAATGATTTCATGACAAAGACAGGAAAAGCAATCACAATAAAAGCAAAAACTGACAACTGAAATCTAATCTTAAGAGCTTCTGCATAACAAAAGAAACTATCAACAGAGTAAACAGACAAACTACAGAATGGGAGAAAATATTTGCAAACTGTACATCCGACAAATGTCCAATATATGACATCAACAAGGAACTGAATCAAATTTATAAGAGCAACACAAACAGTCCCATTAAAAAGTGAGGAAAGGACATGAGCAGACACTTCTCAAAAGAAGACATACATATGAAACATATGAAATGTATGAACAAGCATATGAAAGAAAGCTCAATATCACTGAACATTAGAAAAATGCAAATCAAAACCATGATAATATACCATCTCATACCTGTCAGAATGGCTATTGTTAAAAAATAAAAAAAATAACAGATGCTGGTGTGGTTGTGGAGAAAAGGGAACACTTATACACTGCTGGTGGGAGTGTAAGTTAGTTCAACAAGTATGGAAAGCGGTGTGGCAGTTTCTCAAAGAACTAAAAGCAGAACTACCATCTGATCCAGCAATCCCATTACTGGGTGTATAGCCAGGAAAATATAAATTATTCTACCATAAAGTCACACACATGTGAATGTTCATTGCAGCACTATTCACAACAGCAAAGACGTGGAATTTACCTAAATGCCCATCAATGACAGATTAGATGAAGAAAATGTGATATATATACACCATGGAATATTATGCAGCCATAAAAAAGAACTAGATTATGTATTTTGCAGGAACATGGATGGAGCTAGATGCTATTATCCTTAGCAAACTAATGCAGGAAGAGAAAACCAAATGCTACATGTTCTCACTTTTAAGTGGCAGCCAAATGATAAGAACTTATTAACACAGGGAAATACCAGACACTGGGACTTCTTGAGGATGGAGGTTGGAAGGAGGGAGAGGAGCAGAAAGGATAACTATTGGGTACTGGGACTAATACCTGGGTGAAGAAATAATCTGTACAACAGACCCCCATGACACTTGTTTACCTATGTAACATACCTTCACATATACCCCCAAACCTAAAATAAAAGTTTAAAATCATAGACTGTAAGTAGAGGTTTTATCAATTTCCCTGCTTAAATATCTGTGTTATAAGATGTATTATGCTGATTTCACTTGTTTGTTAATATATTTGTTTTCTTATTATATTATTGTTGGTCTACTTTCTTCTGTGAAACTCTTCATATCTCGCTGGGTATACCAAGCAATGCCCTGAATGGTGTTTACTCGACAATTTCTCAGACATGTGTTGCAGAGACAAAATCTGAAGGATGAGGTGACGTTTTGCTCTGAAACAATGGGCAAGTTTAAATATCCTCTCTTAAAATAGTGATTACCTCAAGTTGTGTTCCTCTACTGTGATATAAACCCTCTGTGTGCATCTTCTCTATCTATCCACATCATCCTTGTGGATTTTCTGGGGCCGAACAGCTGACACAAACATAAGTCCCTGGTGCTTTCTGTGCTGTGAATAGTAAAATCTCTTTGTCCCTCTCTTCTTATAAATTCCAAGAAAACAAAAATAAGTAACTCTTTACTTATAAAATAGGGTAAAATAAAATTCTACACTCTTATACCTATCAGTCCCCTATGGATGTGGGGGATTCTTTTTAATTTATTTTTCTTTCTGCAGTTACTTAAAAATTATCTGGCATGTAAAGAAGTTTCAATACTTTTTAAATGATGAATGAGTTTTGTTGTTGTAGCAGTAATACACAAGTTCTCTAAATTGAAAAATTATTAATCCTTACAAGTTGGAAACTTAAGGAAGTTCATTATCTTCCAATACCATGTTGATAAATTGATATACTGCTGCTCAGCGTAATGGTTCTCTCAGTGTCAGTGCAATGATAAAGGAAATTGTAATGACTATTCCAGCCTTTAGTGGAAGAAAGATAACTTACCTGTTTACTAATACCTGGAAAATTGCTTTAAAAAAGCTCTCAAAATTTATTTCCTTGTTATTTCCTAAATCTCACTATCAATCATACCACCTCTACCATGATCTGTAGTGGAAGGGCAAGATATCACATAATTACTTTATTCTTATGCGTGGCTTAATAAAGACAGTTATCTAAAGGAATTTTGCTATTTTGTGTCTTTGCCCATATATACCATAATAGACATTGTGCATTTAAGATGACTTTACTTTACTAATCATGTCCAGGTGATAGATATGCTCCATATCGATCCTTGATTCTCTAATGAGAAGTTATCCTAAGCAGCTAGATCCCCTTCAAGACTGAGGAATTTCAGCTGCATAAAATGTTGACTGTTGAGAGCCAACAGCTGTTTTTCTCCAGAAATTCCACTGACCAAAAGGAACCACCTCAGCCAAAGTAGTGTCCCTTCCCTGGGATAGTAGACATCCAAAACCAGATTAATGTTGGAGTAAGCAATCTGGCCTTGTTGTCTCAACTCAGAACATTTTCAAAGGGCCATCCCAACATCAAAGCTCCACAGAGACTTGGCATTGCAGTTCACATTCTCACTTTGCCTAATCCTATTTGCCTCTTAACTGCAGGTCTCCCTCAGAGTTTGTTTCCAGGAAAGCTAAATTATGGCATTTGGTACCAGGACAGGTCTCAAGCAATAGGCACCTAAATAGATTTTTGAGGAAAAGATTGATAGCCCCTGGCAAACTACAGCAATATTTTTATAAACATTTTCAGTACTTCAGTGGCAAACTGGATAGTATACCAGTGAAAAAGTATGCAATGAATGATTCAGTATTTATTTTTGGCCTTTGAAAGTTTCAGAAAATATAGACATTATAAGGACACTGGAATCAGATGTTATTGCTGGGTGTCTTCAAGGTACAAACAAAAGTCAGAGAAAGTCTGGTGGTGACTAATTCTATTTAAGGCAGAATGTAAAAATCAGTGGGCCTCCTCTATAGTATATACATAAATTTTCAACTCCTTTAAGCTGAGGGCAGAAAAAGCAAAGGAATAAGGGCAGACTTAGTTGGAAGAAATCAGAACTCTAGAAACTTTTGACTTCTTAACCCAGAAACTCTGCTTTAATAAGGTTGAGTATTTTATAACAAGGTCATGGTTGTAATTGGGAATGAGTGGAACTCTAGGATTGTGATGAAAACCTCTGTGATAATATGTTCAGAAATCCAAAACCCCCAATTCCGCTAAACTCTCTGGGACTGAAGAAGTACCCACAATTTTCTGTTAAAGTCTAGTGTCCCTTCCTTTCTCACAGGTAGTGCAAATACATCTGTCCCACAAGACAAAATGCATCCATTTCAGGACCTACAACCATTTCCCACAGTTGTGCAGATTAATAACTAAGGTAAATCACAGCATAAACTTTTTTGGGAAGTGTTGAGCCTGCTAAAAGAGGAAAAGGATTATATCCTGAAGAAGTGTCAGGACCTATTTTACATATCCCGGTAGGAGCCAGCAAAGTATATATGGTGTATGGGTATCAAATCCTGATGATACCTAATTATGGGGATGGGATATAGACACAAGGTTTAAAAGTTTGAATTTAGCAATATGAAAACACTCTCACATGATCCAGGATTTAACATCTCTATGCAAGGGTATCAGGTGCCATTGCTTGTAGGATAGTCCCTGGAAGTTTGAAAACTAGTGGTTCAAACCAAATGAAGTAGATGAGCCAACATTGCCACAGCAGATGGTGGAAGAAGAGATCAAAAGGCATGGCCATGCTGTGGTATGTAAACAATGCTAGACTGAGAAATATACCAGCAACTATAACCTATAGAGGGTCCTGGATGAACTTACATTCACCAGAGGAGTAATGCATGCTCTGTCACAGAGCTTCAAGCATCAATGTAAACCTCAGCAATGACTGTCTTTTTTTCAGGGCTAATAGTAAGGTCTAATAGCAAAGGCAGGGCTAATAGTAAGAGATATCACAGACTAGACTTCTTGAGAGCAATGGAGTTGACAAATTATGAACACAATTAATCAGTGCTTAATTGTCAAAAATAAGGTGGAAAAATTGTGATAAGCAACAAGGTTAGAGTGTCAGTTAAAAGATTTTGACTTTGATAGTGCTGTGAAATGGTTATTAGGATATGGCATCCATAAGGGCAAAGTAGATAGGCAGTCATTGAGGGTATTGCTCAGTACATTCAATAAAATGAAAACAAGGATATAAAAGACTACAATAAAAGGTCATAAACACTTGCCAAGTTTCAGAACCTGAGCCTCTTCCCAATTCAGAACCCATTCATTGAATGAGAAGCTAGATGAAAGACTGCCATTCTATAGCATGTATATCCAATAATGATTTCCTCAAGCCTCCCTCAAAGATCATGTACTCAAGTAGCTGAATGCTTGGAGTTTAGGGTAAGTCTCAGAAGGAAAATTACAGCATACACTATAGAACCCTTGAATTTTGGTACAAGGCCCCACCAGCTGCATCAGAAGACTTTACATTTAAAAAATGATTTCTGAAGTGCTACTGGACCCTGGTAGGGATAGATTACCTGAGTGTAATCATGGGGCCAGAGCTGCCCATCATGAGCTGATTTTTGTCACAGCCAGCAAATCACAAGATCACACAGGTCTAGCAATAATAAATTCATCATATGATGAAAGTGATGTCTCTGGAATCGGAGAAGAGCAGGGCAAAGGTGCATAATAGGCTGCATGAACAGGGAGCCTAGACCTTCATGCGATTCACCATTATTATTACACTGGCACCTCTTCCTCAAATCACTCATGTTATCATGAGATGTTGTTGCTTACGATCAGATGACAGAAAAAGAAACAGACCAGTCTTGCTGCCTGGTACATTGGCTTAGTTCTCAAGTTGAAGCTAAAAATGACTCCTGTTGAACTATGACTCAACTAAATGGTGTTTTGAAAGACAGTGGTGAAGAGATAGCCTTCTGATGCACAAATCACATTGCAGGGACCTGGTGTTCCACATTGCATGGAAAAAAACATGGCCAGAAGTAAGAATGTATAAAAATTAATGGGCAGAAATAAATATTTTGGATAGGGCAAAGAAGTATATGTTTGATGCCCAGGTGATTCACTGGTTTATCACTTGGCATGCCCTTGCTCAACTAATGATAAATTAGCAAGTGCAGCAGCTGTTTTCTGACAATGGTGTGATGATCAATGGCTTGTTTTTTTCTACCAAATTTCTTATAATTTTCCCCCAAAGACTTACCACGGTGCTGGAAAGCTTTCCCAGATGGGTTAAATTTACACACAAAGCACATGGATCTAAGTGGTACATGGGTCAGATGGCAGTGAGTGCTGTTATGCACCACTAAGAACCTTCTTCAGGGCCAAGGTACTCATCCTCCCAACCACTGGGAGTGTTGATTGCTCAGAGCTCACAGCTGGGCTTCTTTCTGACTATTAGCCTCAGCTTAAGGAGCTACATCACCAAAGTCATTCATCTTCCTCAGGACCAGCTTGCATCAAATGATGCGGCAATGCTAGGTAAGGCTCAAGACTTGGGTCTTAAGACTTTGAGATATCTTTAAAGGTTCATCCCAAACTTCAGGGCATTTTGTGGCATTGCCTGAAATATCAGTTGCAACTGCAGCAGAGTACAATTTCTCCCTTTGACCAATCCTCATTTTCTCATTGCTTTAGTGGTATGGTTGCTAATGGTACTCATCTTAATAAATTTTGCATAAAAATCTCCATCTTGGAACCTATTTCTGGGAAATCAACTTCCTCCTGCTTCACTCGTATTTTACTTATCCCCAAAGCAAATTCCCCACTTGCCGTGAAAAAGTCATGGGTAACCAACTGCATGACATCACTCAGTACCACTCATAAATGTCTACTATTTGGATAGCTGTCCTCTCATCTATTTCTTGCCTGCACATAATTGTTTATAGCATTTCCTTTTCCTGTAGACTCTTCTTCTCTTTTCTGTCTCCTTATATACTAATTTGACTTTAAAGAATTATTTTAGTCTTAACTCATTGTATTGTCCAAGCAATGTATGCTCTCTATGTTCTTAAAAATACTTGTACCATGAATACAACCATTAACATATTCTATATTGAATTATTTTTGTTTTGTCTGCATATTGAGCTATGGAAGAAGTGCTCTGTTGATAAAAAACTTGGGTAAATATTCCCAAATTACAATTTACTACATAAATTAATGCAACCCATGAAAGTGTAAGTTAAAAATGGCTTTTGGAGTCAAAATATTTGGATTTCAAATTGCAACTCTCTCATTGTAGTGAGCAACTTATTTAACCTCACCAAAACCCAATTTTCTCCCTCATCTGTAAACATAATATTTTTATTAATAAAAAATACATTTTTAAAAACCTTTGTATTCCTAAGCCTGATCTTTGAATAAGATAGGTATCATTGCATATTATTGACATAACTTAAATTAGTTGAATAACTTAAATTAGATGAATATTCTCTAATTTTTTGTTTGTTTGTTTGTTTGTTTGAGACAGAGTCTTGCTCTGTCACCAGTCTGGAGTGCAGTGGTGTGATCTCGTCTCACTGCAACCACTGCCTCCCATGTTCAAGTGAGTCTCCTGCTTCATCCTCCCAAGTAGCTGGTACTACAGATGTGCATTGCCACGCCCAGCTAATTTTTGTATTTTTAGTACGTGGTTTCACCATGTTGGCCAGGATGGTCTCAATCTCTTGACCTTGTGATCTGCCCGCCTCAGCCTCCCAAAGTGCTGGGATTACAGGAGTGAGCCACTGTGGCCGGACTAATATTTGTCTAGAAAGACAACAGTCAGAATAGTAACAGCAAATTTCTAAAATGGGTGTGCCCCTGGTGTTTTTGATAGCAACTGCGTTAGAAATGTAGTCTGGAAATACAAGGTTCTCTATACTCTAATCGTGGAATGATACTTTCATTATTCAAAACTTATCCTGCTTAATGTTAGCAGGAGATTTTTAAACACAGATACAACCAAATGATTTCTCTGAAAAAACTGTTTGCTCTACTGTATTCCTTCAAAGACCTGTCCCAAACATATATCCTTTTCCTTAAAAAAATTAAAGTCCACATAGGAACACATCATCTTATTATTAATAATTAATATTAGTGTAGTGCTTACAAAAATCCATGTTTAGTTCTGGGCAATGTTAATAAAACACAACATAAATACCTTGGAAACATTTCCAAAAGGGCATACAAATGATTTAATTTAATTTATATGGGAAATTTTATATCTTAGGAAATTTATGAATCTGTGCTAATTTAGATAAAAGGTATGCTAATAAGAACTTTTAGGCATATGAAATTTTGAAGAAAATCATGTATTGCTTTTTAAACTCCAAATATAGTCATTATAAAATTGTTTAAAACTACAAAAATATTTATACTAAATAATGAAAGTTTCCTTTCATTGTTTTAGTCCTCTCTCCAGAGGTAACCACTATTTACAGTTTGTATATATATTTTATATCTTTATATCTGTGTTTTTCACATATCCATGTTAAAGGTATATGATTCATATTTACATGATATGATAAGCATCTTTATTTCCACTGAGAAACTGTTGAAGCAAACAAGTGAAAGCATGTGGAAAAAATGTTCTCTAATTAATGAATTATTTCCTAGAATCTCAAATGTGATTCAAATATGATTTCTAGGAACACTAAGAAGGAAGGCAGGAGTCTAGAAATGAGAACTGTCTTTTCACCTTGGCTTTCACATGCTGTTATCATCACTACTCAAACCTGCCAGTTCCTTCTCTTCTTTAATCTTGCCAGTGTTTCATGGAGATAAAGTGTTAATACACATTTTTAAAAAGCTTGAAGATTTGTGTTTTTAAAAGAGTTATATGGTTGAAATTTGTATCATGGTTATGAAAGCACTCTTTACGAGGTCTCATGTTTAAAGTGTGGGTCTCTCAAAGTTCTTTGTATATTCAAATGTGGTATAATTCTGTAGTTCTTTAAAAATAAAAGAAAAAATAAGAAAACAACAAAAAACTGTTCTAGTTAGTCCCATTTCTTTTGTCATCCTATTTCTTTTTTGGCCATTGCTGTCAATCAAGTATAATTGTGAAATTGCCTAGTAGATGGATATAAATTGAGACTAGTTTGAAACTCATTTTCTCTTTTAGCCCAGTAGGACAATTTAGCTCCATGCCATTTTTTGGACATACAATGGATAACAACCCTTTATTTAAAGGACATCTGGTCATCAATATAATTTGATTCTCATCTACAGGAGGCTATGTGTGTGTGTCTATGTGTGTATGTGTTCAGATTAATATTGAAGACCTAAAATATGAATGATCATCAGCAGGAAGAGTAAAAGAAGTTTAATGAGAAGATTATAATCAGAAAATGCAGTAATGGGAAACTTGCTTAATGAGGACATTGGTGCCAAACTACATTATTCATAGGGCATTCTGATTAGAGACAAATGCAAAATTCCTTAGTGGAAATCTTCATTTACATTTCAAATAAATACTATTACTCTAACCTTTGGGTAAGAAAATGAGCTTTCATTCTGAATAACTAAAGACTCCCCCAAAGATAATGGTGTACCAAATATATTGTTAAAGAATAAATTGAGTATTGAATTACATTTTCTTGATTTTAAGAGTCATGTTTCATTGTAGATCCAGTACAAGACACATTTTTTTATCCCACTAATACCTCTACTGGATTCAGGATCTTTGTTCATAAAAAAATATATGGCTATAAATAGATTTACACATTTTTTCTCATTTCATTATATTCTTAAAGCTCCCGTTCTCTTTTTAGGAGTAAATCAGCTTAACTGATTGAAACAAAGTGATAATAAAATGTGGATTGCAAATTATTCCTTTCTAAGTGGATTTCTTGACATAAAATGGAGCATTATTCCTAATGAGTGTGTTTATATATCGATAAGTAAGTTTATCATGATCACCTGTAAAATTTTTTTTCCATTATACAGTCTTTTGGGAATGGGGAATATGAGTTAGGGTCACTATTATAAATTGAGAGAGACTCTGAGCTGAGAACGACTGGTAGAGAAGAAAATGTCAAAGTAAAACTCCAAGCATTGATTATATTTGTATACAATTGTGTACTGAATAGAAACTATAAACAAAGAACACATATTTTAAATGAAGCATAAATTGATGGGTCTACTCTGATTGGACATTGATTACCTTACTTTGTGTGAAGAAAAGCTAAGGCCAGGAACTCACTTTTTGGATAGAACACAGAGAAACTAATAGACAAAATACCCTTTAAACTTGAAGAACAACAAATAGACTTTGTTAGTTTAGATTTCTTGGCAATTTTTAGCTTGTCAGTAACTAGTGTAAAATTTTATCTAGAAAAAAACCCAAAAAGTCCCAGATACTCAGGAAGCTGAGGCAGTAGGACCGCTTGAGCCCAGGAGTTCCAGGCTGCAGTGGACCATGATTGCACCACTTCATTCCAGCCTGAGTGACAGAGCAAGACCCCGTTCCTTGAAAAAAAAATAATAGTAACAACAAAAAACAGTAAAGAATTTATAAATAACTACCAATTGTCAGTGATTGAGGGGAAAAAAAAGAATATGGACTAATAATTTTGACCTAGGAGACTAAGTGGTTATGAAAGACAGGCATCCCAGGGCAGTTTGAGAAGCATGTCAATGCCACCTTAACCCTTTCAATTTTCCCGTAGAGAGAGAGGTTCCATTGCAGGTGAGGTGATACATAGATTAATATCCACACAAATGCTATATCTTACATAATATCACACTTCACTAAGGATGCACACAATCGAGAAGTACACATAGGCAGCAAGATGTTTGGACCACCTTATGTGACTCTGGATTTTTCTTTCCTGTAAGAGTCTTGTACTCTCTGACTGATTGTACACTGTGTTGCTATGCAGGTTAGTTCATACCCCAGTTAGGATGAATTTAGGTTATGAAAATCCCTATTTCATACCTCAGAGCTTACACAACATTCTCTAGAGAACCATGCTTCATAAACTGATAGATCATGTATTTGTTTATTGTAAGCAATTCTCAACCAAGATCATCTCGCAAAAAGCATTCCATGTATTAGGACTCTCAGAGCAAATATCATTAGTCTATATACCTGGAGGTCAGCTATCAGCATGGTTACAAGGATATTAGTCCTGTTATCTGCTTCTTTTCTTCCCACAAGAGAACCTCTTCAATAAAAAGAGGAATATTTCACAGGACAATTATTGTAATTCCTCGCGCTGTAGAATTCAAAGTTCTAGTGAATCAATTTTTCAGTTGAATCACGAAGGGAAGGATATATTAGCATTTCCACACTTACTGTGCCATTAAGCCTGTTTTACATTCTGTCATGTTACACTTTGTATTGTTACACTTTGAAGCTCAGAAGGACTGCAATATATGTAAGATATTGCAAAGCAGTTGAGATGTTCCCCAAATGGTAAGTACTTGGTGCTCTTCTGAGTTTGAAGAGGATAGAATAGTGCAAGTTATACAGTATTTTGATTTCTCATGGAAGATATAGACAGCAGACTCATCTCTTCTGGTTACCTTTGAAGATTTTAATTCTGTGTCTTCTTTTTGGTTGTAAGACTAGATAAATTAAATATACCTTTGGATTGTTGGGTGAATGCCAAATATGTTTATTGCAATATACTGCTTCTTTGTGCCCCACACTCAAAATATGACTGTTTTGTGTCTCGTGTTCTTAAAGTCAGGCTCTCCTTTAACAGCATAATTTGGTTTATTAATATGTTAATGACTGAAGCCATTTAGTGTTTACATTTCTCAGATAACAATTTCCAGGACCATAGATAATACAATAATTTAATAAGATTTTTGTTTCAGAGTGGATAGATCTATTTTAACTAATGGTCTATTTTTCTGTGAATTTTTTAACTACCGATTCTAAATGACTACAAATTGCATTTATCTCTTAGTATATAAATAGTAAATTCTTTCTTGACAAAACAACCTATAAAAATGTGACATTTGTCTTTATCTATGCAAATGTAGTTTTTCTTTTCATAATTATTTATTTTCTCAATCATCCAGCAGATGAGAAAGCTGCTTTCTTGGATTGCAGCTATGTTGAAAATGACGCTTGTATTTCATGCAAATTATATTTTAATACTTCAGAGCAAGATATAAATGGAACTGAAATGAACATTTATTCCTCCAGTCATTTCCTAGAACACACAATACCCACAGCCATAACTTGATGTGAATAATGGTGATATTAATTATCAGTGCTGTTGTTTTAATTGAATAGAGAGTATGATGGCATTTATTCAAATGTTCATCAACTGCACACAATAATTGTTTGGCAACATGATATAATAAGTGACAGAAGTACTATTACTTACTTTGGTACTCATTTTTAGAATATGAATAATACTGAATTGTTTTGGTATTCATGTGGATATAAAATATTACTCCACAGGAGTCCTATTGTAATTTGCCAGAACACTAATTAACACTACTGCATTAATATGAACAGATAAGTTACATACAGAAATGAAACAAGGAAAGCCATAAATGGCTTTATACCATTTACCATCTTGATGGGTATTTGTTTTCATATATGAGAAAATACTTGCCAAGTACAAGTGGTGGCCCAATAAATCAGTCCATACCTGTGATACTCAATGAGTTATTGGAGAATCTTAAACCTAGTCACACCAGAATTAATGATAATTTCAGGAAGTTTATCTCATCAGAAGGTTCTTGTCTCATAAACATTTAGAGGTCTCTGTTTTATATACCTCAAGGAAATAGCCATCTTGCAACCTTCCATGTATAGGAAAGAGACATCTTCATGACATAAATCACTGTCCTCAAGTGACTACAATTAATTAGGTAAATATTGTAAAGTCACATAACTTATAATGAGATATGCAATTATAACCATATGAACAAGAAATTTTCTAGTTTAGGATATAGGCATTATTGAGCTCAGCATGGTGTTGCAGGGATGCAGAAGATGACTGTGCATTTGACTTCTCCATTTGCTGACTATATAAACTTTGGCAATTTGGTTAACCTCTCTATTATCATGGATATACTCTGTAAAATACATACATATCACAGACACACACTACGCAGAACACACATGGACACACAACATGCCACGTCTCCCCACACATGTACTCTTCTTTTGCAGCT
>NW_012114710.1:19560801-19613185 GCF_000951035.1 Colobus angolensis palliatus
ACCGATTATCCGGCACTCACTAGTGAGATGACCCCAGTACCTCAGTTGAAAATGCAGAAATCACCGGTCTTCTGTGTCCTTCGCACTGGGAGTTGGAGACTGGAGCTGTTCCTATTCGGCCATCTTGCTCCACCCCCCCCTTACCTCTATTTTCTTCCTAAAGAGCATGTTTCCATTTTTGACCGTGCATAATTCTACACTGTATTTACTTATATAATGAATGATTTATTTAGTTTTATTTCTTAATACAGGGCAGATTGCCATAGGAGTGGAATCACTGGGGGAATGATATTTGCACATGTATTATTGTAATAGATGTACAATATGTAACAAACTACATTTCTACCAGCAATGTGTGAGGATACTATTTTCTAAATTCCTGCTAACATAAGATATTATCACACTTTTCCTTTGCCTTCCTAATAGTTATAAAATAATATCTCCTTGTCATTTTAGTTTTTATGACCCTGTCTAACTAGTAAGTTTGAACAGCTCTTCATGTAGTTGTTAAATTTGGGGGTCATTAATTGCTTATTCCTATCTTTGCTATCTTTCCCTTGAGTTGTCTGGCTTTCCGTTACTATGCTTCTAGTTCCTTTCATACACTATAGAGAACTATACTGGCTTTTCAATTAATTCTAAACCTATTAATTCATTAGATCCTACTCTGAATTATAATGCTTATAATCATGGAAAGTATTATTTGTAATTAATCATTATTATATTATTTTTATACTCTGTAATTTTGTATACAATGGCAGCTGATGTTTGTTTTTTGACATTTAATGATTATTTTCTACTTTAGATTTTGACATGGTGAATTATAATATTAGATGTTTTAATATTTAAACATCATGGTTCAACATTTTTTAATAGTGAAATATTATTATATTATTTATTACTCTGTACACCAAATGGTCTTATATATCATTACTACTGATATAATATAGAATTATTGCTAATATATTCTATTAATACATATACAAATTGAATTTTGTAATATTCAAGAAAGAAGTTTAGTTTTAGCAACAGTAATCAAAATTAAGAGTGGTTTATTGTTTATTTTGGAGCTCTTTTTAGCTTGCATTAACTGAACTCTATACCCATCAAACAATGCTGACGTTTCACTTTCACTCCACTCAGCCTGTGACAACCATTTTGCTCTCTATCTCCATGAATTTCACTGTACTAGTTAACTCACATAAATGAAATTATACAGTATGTGTCTTTTTTAAAGTGTCTGTTTTATTTAGCATGATATTCTCAAGGTTCATGTAACAGAACATCATAGAATGTTCCTCTATGTTAAGGATAAATAATGTCCCATTCTGTGTTATACTCCATTTTGTTTATTCATTCACCTGTAGATAGACACTTGTGTTCTATCTTTGGCTAATTGAAAAATGCTGCTCTGAACATGAGTATGCATGTATGTATATCTCTTCAAGACCATACTTTCAGTTGTTTTTTGCTACATATTCAGAAGTGGAATTGCTGGATATTATGATAAATCTTTTTACTATTTTGAGGAACCACTATATTGTTTATCATAGCAGCTACATGATTTCACATTCCCACCTGTAGTGCACGATAGTTCCAGTTTCTCCACATCCTCACCAACACTTGTTATTTTCTGTTTGTTTGTTTTTGGTTAAAGTCATTCTAATGGGTGTGAATTTGTAGTATTTCATTGTGATTTTGATTTGCATAGCCCTAATGACTAGTGAGGTTAAGCTTACAGGTCATTTGAGCATTTGTTTTAGAGAAATGTCTATGCAAATTCTTTGCCCAGTTTTTAAATGGGTTGTTTGCTTTGTTGTTGTTGTTGGGTTGTAGAAGTTCTTTATTTATTCTGCATCTTAACCCCTTGTTAGATATATGATTTTCAGTTGTTTTTTCAGTTTTTGGTTGCTTTTTTACTCTGTTGATTTTGTCTTTTGATGCATAGAAGTATTTAATGTTGGTGTAGCCTGATTTGTCTATTTTCTTTCTTTTGTTTCTTTTACTCTGGTGTAATATGCAAAAAATCACTGCCAAATCTAGTGTCATAAAGTATTTCCTCTGTGCTTATTCTAAGTGTTTTACAGATTTACCTCCTACTTTTAGGTCTTTGATCCATTTTGACTTAATTTTTGTAGATTATGTTAGGTAAGATTCTAACTTCATTCTTTTGCATGTGGATATCCTGTTTTACCCCCCAAAATGTTCTTTCCTTGTGAACGATCTTGGGCACTCTTGTTGAAATTCATTTGACCACATATGTGAGAATGTATTTTTAGGCTGACTATTCTATTCCATTGGTATGTATATCTGTCTGTATGACATTATCACACTTTTTATTACTGTAGCATTGTAATTATATTTGAAATCAGAAAGTGAGTACCCCAGCTTCTTTCTTTCTTTCTTTTTCCTTTTTAAGATTGTTTTGGTTCTTTAATATCCCTTTGGATTCCAAATTAATTTTAGTGTGAATTTTTCTATTTTGGAAAAAAATAATGCCATTGAGATTTCAATAGAAATTGCATTGAATCTATAGCATAGTTTGAATAGTATTGACATCTTAACAATATTAAGTTTTTAAATCCAGGTGCATGAGATATCTTCTTTAATTTTTTTTAGCAACGTTTTATAGTTTTCACTGCATAAGTCTTTCACCTCCGTGGTTAATTTTATTCCTAGATATTTTATTATTTTTCATATAATTATAAATTGATATTCTTTTTGAATCTCTCATTGTTAATGTATAGAAAATTAATAGAATTTTGTGTTGATTTTGTAACCTGTGACTTTGCCGAATTCATTTCTTTATTCTAATATTTTTTTGTGTATTTGTGTGTGTGTGGGATCGTTAGGGTTTTCTACATATAAGATCTGTCATCTGCAAACACAAATGATTTTATTTCTACCTTCCCAACTTAGATGCCTTTTATTTATTTTTCTTGTCTAATTGCTCTGATTAGGACTTCTAGTATCATGTTAAATAGAGGTAGAGAAAGTTAAGTTCTTTGTCTTGTTCCTGATCTTAGAGGAAAATATTTTAATCTTTCAACATTGAATATAATGTTTGGAGTTGGTTATAAAGTTATGTTGAATTCAGAAAAATTAGTTTAGAGCTCTCTATATTTCAACAACTTGGAATGGATTCTTTAGAAATGAGGCAGAATTCAACTGCAAAATTTTATAGTTCTGTTTACTTTTTCATTGGTAGGTACTTTATCATATTTTCTTTCTTATGGTAATTGATTTTTTAACATTTTTCACTTCATTTTGGGTAAATTTTGATATTTATATTGAAGAGGTACTTGGCTGTACCCTCTAGGATTGTAATTATTTTCTATAGAATTGCCTACATTTTCTTAAACATATTTGATATTTTATGTATTTTTCACCTAATTCTTAATATTATGAATTTTAATATTTTATTTTCCATTATGAGACTCATATTATGTTTATATGTCTAGATATTTTACAATATATTTTTAAAAATTTATATATTAATTTCAGCTTAAAATTAATAAATTTCCACTTTTTAGTTTTGGTTTAATATCTTAAGATAAGTTTAAAATTTTGTTCCCATTATTGTTCCTCTTCATAGTGATGTATTTCATGGATACAAATCTCTACTGAAGATTGCTTACATAAGCTATATTGTCATATAGGCTTGTTTTAAAATGTTCTACTTTGCACTGTTTTTCATATAGTTGATAATACCAGTATTGATTTTTAATATGGTCTAAGATGTATGTAGAAGTGTTAATTTCTTGGTAGTTAAGGCTTGGTGGAGATAAATCACCTTGTTGTTACCAATATCTATATATACTGGTTTAAGATTAAATATTGATTAAACCATAGATGTTGAATTTGTTGATGTTTTTCTTTGAGCCAATATATGATCAACACATATATATTTTTAATGTTTGGGGCTTTAAAAAGGAATAGTGAAAAGAATTTTAGCCTCTGTATATCAATAAACTAAGTTTGTTGATTGAATTAAATGCTCTATATTTTTATTTTTTATTCTATAGGAGCAGTTTTGAAAGAAACATATGAAAATATTTTATAATAAATCAATTTTCTTTACAATCCTAATAGTTTAGAGAGTACATATTTATCAGCAACTTAGGTGTTACATGTTAATGATTATAGTATTTTCTTTATGTGTTGGGCCTTTTATTTTTATTTAATATTTTCTTTTCTCATGTTAAATGCTTTTAATCTTATATTTCACTCATCTGATATTACATGGGCCTCTACATTTTCTTTTTGGCTGCATTTGCTTTATTTTTTCCTGCCCAAGTCTTTATTTCTAATTTACTTTGTGCTATATATTTAGTATCTTTGTTATATGCATCTTTCTACTTTCTATTGTCACAATAATGTGCCACAAAGAACCACAAAACCCCAGTGTTTTGCAATAGTAATCATTTATTTATAGCAAACTAATTTTGTGGCAGAATTCAGCTGTACTGACCTATGGCTGGCTGATTTTTAGCTATATTTATTTATCTGTCTGCAGTGAACTGCATATGAATGGGAGTTCTTCAGATTTTCATCAGGTTTCTCTCATTTACCTGAAAGTCTGCTATCTGTTAGCTGATCTAGGATGGTCTCTACTGGGACAACTTGGGCAACTTAGTTTGCGTCATGTGTCTCATTCTGGAGCTGACTATCCCAAGCATGTTGCTTTAGCCAGGACAGTGGACCAATAGCAATGCAACATGCACCCCTTTTAAGACTTAGCTTCTTACCTCGGTACACTGGTACTTCTAAATCAAATGACAGATCCAAGCAATGACATGAGTCTGCTTCCTTTGTAAAAAGGACTGTATTTATTTTAGAAAAGGTGTGGATTCAAGAAGTAACAAAGAACTTAAATCATTTCTCCAATCTAAAACAAACATAAAAGTTTACTTCTTCTTAACTCAATTTGACAAGCTGTTTCTTTTAATGGAAGAATTAAGCTCATTTTATTTCTTCCAATTTTTTAGTTTGTAACATTTGTTTTTCTCTTTCATATTTTTATTATATTTTCTGATGTGAACACAGCAATATTTGTCATTTATTTTTCTCTTTATAATTTATAAACTATGCTATATTTTACTATTGTTTTATTTTACTCTCCCTATAATGGTGTGCATAATCAAACATTTGTCTTCAGTTTTATGTGAAAATAAAATACTAATTTCCCCGCCAAAACATTCTGATTTTCAAATCTTAGCCATCCTATCCCTCTATCTTTCTACCCAAATTTTTCTCCCTTTTTTATATTAATTAATTTGGTTTGACACTTTCACTTTTTTCTCAGTAATATAAATATATTTTAAATTATTATGGATACATAATTAAATTACTATGAATACATACTAGATACATATTTACGGGATACAAGTGATGTACATATTTTGAGGGTACATGTGATGTTTTCATATAGGCATATCATGTATAATAAGGATATCAAGGTAAATGAGGTATCCATCACCTCTAGTATTTATCATTTCTTTGTGTGAGAAACATTCCAGTTTCATTTTAGTTCTTTTAAAATATACAATAAATTATTGTTGCCTGTAGTCACCCTCTTGTACTGTCAATTAGTAAGATCAAACACTGGATCTTCTTCATTCTATTTCACTGTATTTTTGCACCCATTAACCACCCTCACTTCTCACACATATTACCCTTCCCAGCCTCTGGTAGCCATCATTCTGCTCTCTATCACCATGAGTTTAATTGTTTTAATTTTTAGTTCCCACATATGAGTGAGAATACGTGAAATTTGTCTTTTTGTTCCTGTCTTAATTCACTTAAAAAAATCCTCCAGTTCCATCCATGTTTCTGGAAATGATAGAATGTAATTCTTTTTTGTGGTTGAATAATATTGCATTGTGTATATGTACCACATTTTCTTTATCCATTCACCCACATAGATTGATTGCAGATTTTGATTATTGTTAATAATGCTTCAATAAACATGGGAGTGCAGATATCTTTACAATATACTAATTTCTTTTCTTGTGGGTATATATCTAGTAGTAGGATTGCTAGATTATATGGTAGTTCTACTTTTAGATTTTTGAGAACCGTGCATACTATTCTTAACAGTGGCTATGCTAATTTATATTCCTACCAACAGTGTACAAGGGTTCTTTTTTCTCCACGTGCTCACCAATATTTGCATAGCTTGTCTTTTGGATAAAAACCATTTTAACGCGGGTGAGATGATATCTAATTGCAGTTTTGATTTGCATTTCTCTAATGATTAATGATGTTGAGAATTTTTTATGCATCTGTTGGTCATTTATATCTGTTCCTTTGTGAATTGTCTACTCAAATCTTTTGCTCATTTTAAATCAGATTATTGAAATTTTTCCTATGAAGTTGTTTGAGCATATAATGTATTCCAATTGTCTAGTCTTAAATTTGTTTTCCTATCCTGTGTATTGTCTTTTCACCTTGTTGATTGTTTACTTCGCTGTGCAGAAGTGTCTTTTAAAAAATTTTATGTGATTTCATTTGTCCATTTTTTTCCTTTGGTTGCCTGTGATTTTGAGGTATTACTCAAGGAATCTTGACTGAGATCAATGTTCTGGAGAGTTATCCTAATATTTCCTTTGGTAGTGTCATAGTTTGAGGTCTTAGATATGTCTCTAATCCATTTTGATTTGATTTTTGTATACAGCGAGAGATAGGGGTCTAGTTTCATTTTTCTGCGTATGGGTATCCAGTATCTCCAGCACCATCTATTGAACAGACTGTTTTTTTCCTAATGTATGTTCTTGGCATTTTTGTGAAAAATTAGTTCACTTTACATGTGTGGATCTTTTTTTCTGGTATCTCTATTCTGTTTCATTGGTCTACATGTTTGTTTTTATTCCAGTATCATGCTGTTTTGGTAACTATAGCTTAACTAGTATCATGCTGTTTTGGTAACTATAGCTGAAGTCACATAATATGATTCCTCCAGTTTTGCTATTTTTGTTCAGGATGGCTTTGGCTATCTATCACAGGTATTTTTTGCTTCCAAATAAAATTCAGGATTTTTTTTTTTATTTCTGTAAAAATGTCATTGCTGTTTTAATAGGGATTGCTTTAAATTTGTTGATTGTTTTGGGTAGTAGACTACAGAGTGACTGTATGCCAATAAATTGAAACTCTGTGATAAATGGATAAATTTCTACACAAGTACAACCCACCAAGATTGAACAACAAAGAAATTCTCAACCTGAATAAACCAATAACAAGTAGCCAGATCAATGCCATAATAAAATATCTCCTTTCAAAGAAAACCCCAGGACCTGTGGCTTCACTGCTAAATTTTGCCAAACATTTGAAGAAGAACTAATACTATTCATACTTAAACTATTCCAAAAGAATAGAGGAGGAGGAAACACTTCCAAACTCATTCTACAAAGTCAGTATTACCCTGGTACCAAGTCCAAAGACACAACAAAAAAGACAACTGCAGGCCCTCTGAACATTGATGCAAAAATCCTCAGCCAATACTAGCAAAACCAATTTAACAGCACATTAAAAAAATCATTTATCATGACCAAGTGGGACATATCTTAGGGATATAAAAATGGTTTAACATACACAAATCAACCAATGCAATACCTCATACGACTACCGAAGGACAAAAACCATATGATCATTTCAATTGACGATGAAACAGCATTCAGTAAAATTTAACATACCTTTATGATTAAAAACTCTTTTAAAAACCAGCTATGAAAGGAACCTATGTCAATACAATAAAAGCCATATACAACAGATTCACAGCCAGTATCATATTTAATGAGAAAAAATTGCAAGTCTTTTGTCTAAGTCTGGAACACAAGGATGTTCACTTTGACTGCCTTTATTCCACACAGTACTCAGGGTGCTAGGTAGAGCAGAACAAGAGAAAGAAATAAAAGATACTCACATTGGAATGGAAACAGTAAAATTATCCTGGTTTGCAGATTATATTTGGAGGAACCTAAAAATTCCATCCAAAGCTATTAGAACTGATAAACAAATTATGTAAATTTTCAGTATACAAAATTAACCTTAAAACTTAATTTTTAACTGCTGGAAGTATTAAACAAACACACACACACACACACACATTCCATATGTGTTCTTAATTTTTAACTGCTGGAAATGTTAAACAAAATTAACATACAAAAATCAATAGCATTTCTATATGCCAATAGTGAACAATCTGAAAAGGAAATCAAGACAAGTAACCCCATTTATAATAGTTACAAATAAAATAAAATTATTAATGACATACTTAACCAAGGGAGCAAAACACCTCTACAATAAAAACTATAAAACTTTGATGAAAGAAATTAAAGAGGTCATTAAAAAACGGAAAGAATTCCATGTTCATGGATTAGAAGAATCAATATTGTTAAAGTGTCCATACTTTCACTTCTGACCCTTAAATTTTTCTTTGCATCTTGGCCTTCCAATTTCAAGAAGTGAATGTAATAACTATCATCTATCTTTTATATTCTATCTTGCTTATTATTATTTTTGGTAGAATATAATATATAGTTAGTTAGAAAAGGTTAAAAGCAAAGAACAGGCAAACAGCAATGCAAGAACATATCAAAGTTTTTGTTGCATTCCTGCTTTCCCTCCTTTTCTTATTTACCTTCTGATATGTTTTCATTTGCTTTCTGTGTAGTCTACTTTAGGGATTATATTTTTCTTAATTTCCTTAATTTTCAATATATTCTCTTATTTAATGTATATCTCCTTATAGTTGAATGATATAATTTTTGACTCGGTGTCTTCTCTCCTAATAGCCTATAAATATTATTCCACCATCTTCAAGCCTAAAATGTTGCAGATGTAAGGCCAGGCATGGTGACTCACACCTGTAATCCCAGCACTTTGGGAGGCTGAGGCAGGAGGATCACCTGAGGTCAGGAGTGCGAGATCAATCTGGCCAACATGTGAAACCCTATCTCTACTAAAAATACAAAAATTAGCCAGACACAGTGGCTCATGCCTGTAATCCTAGCTACTCGGGAGGCTGAGGCAGAAGAATTGCTTGAACCCGGGAGGCTGAGGTTGTAGTGAGCTGAGATGGCACCACTACACTCCAGCCTGGGGGACAAGAGCAAGACTTTGTCTCAAAAAAAGAAAAAAAAAGTTACAGATGTAACATCTACATAGATCTACTTCTTTTCCTTGAATAAGTCATTTTTATTTTAATTTGAAAGCTTGTGATATTTTATTTCCTTGATTTTGGAATTCAAGAATTTTAGCACTAAATGTCTGAGTGTGTGAAACTTGTGAAACTTGCTAAGAAAATTCAGTCTGAGATTAAATTTTTTCTTTAGTTTAGGATAATTTTTTCATTCTTTGCCTCTTTAAACTGAAAAAGTCAGATCTCATTATCTTTTTCTTTCAATTTTCTACCAAAAATATTTACTTGAAAATCCCTTTTTTCCAATCCACAGAGTTTTTCTTTCTTTCTTGTGTGTCCTCCACATGAATCTCCTTAAATACTATAATCATCATTGTTATTTAAGTCTACAGTTGCTCCCTCTATCAGACCAGGCCTACTTTTTGAGAAACTGTCCCTGTGTGTGTGCGTGTGTGTGTGTGTGTGTGTGTATGTGTGTGTGTTTGTGTGTGTGTGTTTATATATTTTGTTATTACTCTCTCTGCCTTCTGGACCCCATCTTTTGTTATTTCCTTTGATTAGTTCAGTGAGTCCAGATCAAGCTACTAGAGAACATTAGATAAAGTTTTTATCAAGAATGGGAGAGTCAGGATGATAGTATAATAGCAGGTAGTCATTATTCCCCTATACGGATAGTAGAAAGAGGCTTCTGGGTTTCTCTCAGACTGAAGTATAGACAAGACTCAGATCATATATTCAGACCATCTTCAATTCTCTGAGAAGTAATAATTAAAGGGAAGTTTTATTAAGATGATCTATATCAGCCTTTCCTTGGAGGATCCTATCCTGTCCATTGACCAAAGTCTAACCGTAACTTACTGCAGATAGGTCTTTGTTTTAGTGTTCTCTTACACGGGTGTCCAGAGACTCAGGTGTTTCAGAGTAGAGATACTGCAATAATTGTCTTGATTGTTCCCTTTATGTCCTAGCTATTTACCTGTCCCAGTGTCTGCTTGGCTTACAAGAGGAGACTTGCTTGTAGCTGAAATAGGGGAAGGAGAAGCAAGATACTTTTAGGTACCTCCTGGGAATCCCGTTAACTTAAGCTGATCTCCTGCCATAATAATTCCAAAACTTCATGTCCTACAATATAAATAGAACCTAATCGGTATGGCATTCAAATTCTTCCAATTCCTTATTTGCCCCTAACTTTTTTTGGATGTGTCTGTCCATTCTCTCTTCTCTGAGGCTCAATTTCTACTGGATAGAACTTTGCCTTATGTTAACATGGTACATTCGAGCTTAGTAAAGTATCTCTTTAACTCTTAAAATATTTAATATATAACATTGGAATGAACAGATGAATGAGGTAATACATAAATACTTAACTCTGTGCTCTTCCTTGCCCGTTTGCGACAGCAAATAATAATGTATTGCCCTGTTGGAGAGTATAAATCTAAGGCATTCACTTTTACTTCATTTCACCAATTAGAATAGATGTTTACATATGTCAATCATTATGCTTTTATTCTTTTGGTAATCTTCTTCACAACAATAACAACATATTGGTAATTACTAAATGCTTGTCCACTGATTTACCTTATGAAATAAAGCAAAAGAGAATATTTGTGTTACCTATTAGCAAGTAGCATTTAAGAAAAACCCTGAGAATTAACTTATCTTGTTGGCTATGCCTGCCTGCTTTCAAATTCTGGTTCTACTCATTTTGGGTTTCATTATCCCTAAGCATAATCCAATAACATTAATTAATCATGCAGGCAAAATTATCACACCAGTGCCTAACATAAAACATTTGCTCAAAAATATTATTATTATCATTATTCTATTAGCCAAAAGTATAAGCATATTTATTACTCACCAAAAAGTCATTAAATAAACACAAATATTGAACACCGTTCTTCCTATGTGTTCTATATAAAACATGTATATGAATAAACAAAAATTACTTAAGGTGCACACATGCATAGATTCAGGAGAAGACTATACCCCATATCCAAGTAATTATCACAATTACATGACTTTAAAGCCATATTCATACTCATCTTAACTGAAAGAAAATGGCTATTGTGTGATTTGCCTCTAGAGACTAATACACTCAAAAGTGTAATAACAGCTAAAAGCTGTAAAGAGCCATTGATTATTCGAGAGAAGACACAAGTAAGCATGGGTGAATATCATTGTTGGATCATACATACACACACACATGCAGAAACACATATACATGCACACTCCACCACTAACTGTAATACATCAAAGATGGGTAGTAAAACCATTTTGTGAGTACCATGGCAGCATTAGCAGTGAAATCTTGATTTGAAATTTTTTCAGTACAGCTTTAAAATTCTATTAACTTTCATTTCTAATATCAAATTTTTAAGGAAGAAGAGAAAAGAGCAGCTAAGTATAAAAAAGGTCAAATGAAGAATTATCTTAAAATGACATTTTTATGATTATAGCCATGTTTAATAACTTCAAATGAAGAATTATCCCCCATTTGATGTTTTTAAGACCAAGACCATATAAAAACGTCATTTTAAAATGATGTTTTTACAATCAAAGCAATCTGTAAAAATGTCAGGTGAGCAACTAAATGAATTAAATGTTTCTAAGGATATAAAGTAGGTTAAAATGTTCAGTGGAGCATTTCATTGACATTTGATTTTTTAAAAGGAAATATTCATATTAAAAATGTGGGACTTAGTATGTTACTATCTTTAATTTTTTAGTTGTCTGATCTGTGGAAATAACTAATAAGTAAATGTTCTTCTGATCTAACATTAAAATGATAGATGAAAATGAACCAGCATCAAAATATTGAAATATATGGGGTGTCTTAAAATTAACTTTTCAAGACAGAATTAATTGTTAAAAACAAATTATGTACAAATATGCCATTTTTACTATTTAAAATATTTTGTAATTTGTATATGCTATTTTATACTGAAGATTAAAATATAAAGTTGATATCATCAGATATTTCTCACAGAAAATCAAAGTTCACAAATTCTCAATATAGCTAAAAATTATATACAGTATATCCTCCTTTTCTGAAATATGGAGATTTGATGAGGATATGCAAATGGTAAAAAACTTTCTGGGTGTTGGTCCAATATTATTTCAAGTAGCTCTTTATAACAATTTTCTTTAGTAAAACTTTTGACCGTGTTGGAAATTTCTATATCTGCACCCTCCAGTGTGGTAATCACTAACTGTGGCTACTGAGCATGTGAAGTATGCCTTATATGATAGAGAAATTAAAGTTTAATTTATTTAATTCTAATTTGCATTTAAAAATTCACATGCACAGATATCTAGGACCTAATTTTTAGTATGTTACATGATTTGCATTGGGATATGGTTCAATTCTAAACTTTCTGACTGTGACTAAACTTTCTCACTAGGTCAGAACAAACTTTTACTACGTAAAAATATAGCAAATTGTTTTGTAAGTCACGTATAGTTTGATTTAAATGTAGGGCCATTAAAATAAATTGAATGCCTAAACATAGACTGTCAGATTAAGCCTGTGCAATACAATGTTTTCAAAGGTAATTCTAATAACATATTCATTTATTTTTAATAAATAAAAAAGAGTATATGGATTTATTTGCAGTGCCATAAACAATAAAAAAACTTAAGCTTATCATAAATAGGCCTAACCAGATATGTTTATAGGCAAATATTTGTGTGCGCACTCACACACACACACACACACACACATACACACACACAAATAATCATGTGGATATGTATACTTATAACAAAAGTTACCATTTAAGCTTTCTCTGAAGCTTTAAAAGTTCAAATTTCAACTTATTAGAAATAATTTGTCATTCAAAATAGTTCTTTATTAGTCCAGTTTCCATGACATATTTCCATTAAGAATCTTGAGGTAACTAACAATGCTGACTTATGTAAAATGTTTTAGATTTTAGTAAACATTTCTCCTTGCTTTATTGCTTTTAAAACTTATGGTAATGCAAAGGGCAGGGCTTGCAACTATGTCCTTTTTCTTCACGTGAAGATCTCAAGGCCTGAAGAAATTAAGGTATAGATAGATACCACAGAGAAAAAAATCACCACGATGATGATGATAATGGTAATGCCTGACACTTACAGGACCTTCCAATCTGTAATCATATCTAATGACCATGCTGTTCCATGAGATTGAGCTATCTTGATTACCACTCCTATTTCATAGGTAAGAGGCATACATACTCTCATCCAAGTCACTGTTAGTTGAAGCTAAAATCCACGTCTCATGACTCCCTGCCTAGTGGTGCTTCTAAGAACTGGATGGACATCATGTGGAGATATACAGTGCTAGAAAATAAAAAAAAAAAAAGCAGGTTTGGCTGATTGCAAATGAGTTGCAAAGGATTTCTATAAATCAAATGTGACTGAAAGATCAATGCTTTGATAAGTGGAAGAGATGAGAGGAGTGTCAGTGATAATGGAAAATTTAGCACAGGGGAGTACTTAGGGAGCATATAAGAATTCTGCCTATGTCATCTTGAATCGTAGTTATGTCAAGTCATCGAGTATTTTATGCCCTGTAAATGCATTGTGACCCTTACTCTGTCCACGTTGCAGAGGCTGGACAATCTTAAAGAACATTGTTTGTGCCATCTTTTGCATGGTTTTGACATGTTCTGCTTTCTCCTCTATCCCATCTGTTCTCTCTTACATTTCTCTTTTATTATGCTTCTCTGATATTGTAGGCCAACTACATTTCTTTAAGTTTTTACCACCCACCAATAATTGTGTCTGAAGTACTTTACATTCACTATTTAATGTATTACCTCCAACAACTCTGTGAATAAGATTTTATTATATACATTATACAGATCAATAAACTAAGGAATATAAATGACCCTTCCCAGAGACAACTAACCAGTGACTTTTGAAACCAGATTACAAACATAGATATGTCTATCTACAAAGTCCCTCCATGTCCATAAGAATTACACTCTAAATAACATGGTGTTAAGCTAGGAGTAGCTCCTTGATTAACCCATATTCTCCCTAGTTTTACACATCCCTAGGATAAACTCAGTAGAAATCTATCGGAATTTTAAAAATGATACCGTTTGATAACAGAGTAGAATGACTATAGCTAACAACATATTGTATTTCAACATGGCTAGAAGAAATAATTTGAAATGTTCCCAAAACAAAGAAATGATAAAACACTGGAGGTAATGCACACCCCAAATATACCAACTTGATTATTAGATAGTCAATGTATGTAACAAAATATTGCATGTACCCCACATATATGCACAGATATCATATGTTAATAAACATAAAATAGATAATATTGAGGAGTCAATAATGAACAAAATCTCTGCCAGAGACCTGAGGATAGCAGTCAAGTCATGGTTTTTCAAAGGCATTATATCCACTGCAGAAACTTTACTGAAAATTAGACAAATATTAGATGATCCATAACTTACAGAGAAGAATGTTTCCTTTCCCTCTCTGACATTTGTACGAGTGCCAATTAAAACTTATACTACTGCTTATGTGTTTCCCACCATGAACTGCCTAACACACGCTAGGGCATATAATGGGATAAGATTTGCAGAAAAATGCTCTTTAAGTTTATATATGATGGAAAAAAAATTATATTACCTCTTAGTTATGTTGAAGCAGGACTTCTTTTTTGACCTTTAGGATACAAGCAGCCACAATTTCATGGCTAGTTAAGTTGGAATGAACTAAGGGCTGGATGCAAAGCAGCATTTTATAGATAATGTGAAGATTTTCAATTTGTGGAATGTTCATGGAAACAAATGAGTTTGGAGTTTGAGGTAAAAATCAGTGGTGCTACCAAATCTACACATTTATTTTACAAGATGAATATGAATAAGCTTGGGATGTTTTTAGTTTCCAATAATTATCAAAACAGTCTAAAACAGCTGACATTTACTGAGCAATTAGTGGGCCAGTTAGAGTGCTGTTAATCAACATATAATATCTCATTTACTGCTCGCATTCTTATTAGGTAATTCCTATTTTTTTTCCTCTTTAGTGGATGTGAAAACTGAAGTTTAGCAACTTGAATATTTTCCTAAGTCAAAGAGTTTCTATGTGGTAAAGGAATAAGTAAAACCTAGATCTACATTGCTCCAAAGCAGCATTTTTTATGACTGGAAGTTTAGTTTTCTGAATCAGAAGCTACAATGCTTACTCTAACTGATTTCATGGACAGAATATATTAGTGTATTAATTTCTACAAGGATAGAAGAAATAGCAGGGATATGTTTCACTCTATTCTTAGATTTTCCCTATTTGCTTAATGAAAATTAGCATTGTCTACTCATATGTCACAAGCGTACTAGGAAATATAAAGAATTCCTTTTCATTTATCCATTGAACTTCATCAAAATAATTCAAACTATCAATATATTGAGTTAAAATTGATATGTTTAGAATGACCTAAGCACAGAGACTTATGGTACCAATTTTAAGTAGCCTAAACAATATAGAAGAAACACAGTATCTTAAAGAAGTCAACATTTTTGGAAACTGCACTTTTGGGTCAAGACCAGAATTCAGGATATGAAATAGTCTAGTCAGATTGTGTTTCAAATTTTCTGTCTGAATTAACACTGAGTATTTATAGATATAGAAAGCATTATAAAAACAAAGTTTATAGCAACATAATACAAGTCAGAAAAATTAATATGGTTTAGGTAGTTCTTGATTTGGAAATAACTTCTCAGCAAGATAGAAGGGGATTATTAATAGACTGTTGTGAAAAATATATTGTGGGCAAATTTTGAGTAGTATTTGCATGACATAGTGAATTATAAAACTATAAATGCAAGGTAAGTGTGTACTAATAGGCTCATTCTTGTTATATTAATACTACTTACTCTAAACACCTTTAAATCATCTAGAAATTTTGAAACTAAAAAAAAATTTAAGATAATCTGTACTAACATCATAATTTTAAAGATTAAATTATTGAAGCATGAGAGATTAAATAAGAAAGCTATAGCATGTGTGCTCATGGTGAGATTTAAGATGAGAACCTATATCTTCTAGCTCCTGGCCCATCATGCCTTCTTCATGTTATTTTAAAAATTCAGCTAAAATATAATTATGTAAATCTGAAATCAAAATCAGCTATTTGCAATCTGTTAGGAAAAGATATCCTAATTAGAAAGAAAAGTAGAGATTAATCAACAAAACTCTTCTCTCTATTCTGTCCAATTTTCTTCTTAATGGCAAGAAATACTACAATTGTAAAGATCTTCAATTGGTTTGGAAAATAAAAACATTGCTTTAATTTTAAAATAGCTTATTTGTGTTCAATTAAAAAAAATCTTTGTTGACTGGATCCAGAATTTGTCAACATTTACTTTGTACACTAATGTGTAAATTGAATAACATAAAAATGTTGGCAATCATTTTATTAGTGAATTTTGAAGTTTAGGTAATTCCTCGCTGAAATCTACATGAGAAACCAAATAAATTCTTTGAATTTTAGCAATTAAATGAACGGTTAAATAACATATGATGATCCTTATTTCATTTTCTCTTTGTTTCCTATTCTATGATAATTCCCTCCACCATTCACTAACTGCCCCCAACCCCAGAAAAGGACATTAAAAGTAGACAAAGTGGTTCTCTGCTACCATCCAAGATGGAAGACAATGAACAGATTTACACTCCCACCTAAAACAATTGTAAAGGTATATTATATATATATACACACACATATATATACACACACATACATATACCTTTGTAATTGTTTGTATATATTGATTGTGTATATATACCTTTGCAATATAAATATATAAAATATATATTTTATATGTATTTACATTATATATTAAATACATATATATTGCCATTCCAACAAGTCAGATTGGAAAAAAGTAAAATACATATATATACAACCCCAAGACACTGAATAGCAGCAAGAAAGAACAGTATGTGCTAGAGACAGAAAACAAGTGAAGGAAGTCCTATGATTTCCTGAGCTTACTGACTTGAGATAATTTCCAGTCTCATCACAGAGGATGGTCCCAAATAGAGCCCAGCAGACAATTGCTTAACATCATAGCTGACTGAGAGTAATGCCAATTGAGGCCCAAAAGATGACCAGAAAATGTATATAAAAAATCATCTTTGGGCTGATATTTCCATAGGAGGAATTAAGAACATATGACAGATTTCTAGATATACAGAAGATTGATTATATTTGAAAGGCTATGGACAAACCCAAAGAAAGACCTGACAAGGCTCTAATTGCTCACCTCTGGATGATGTTGAATATATGCCTCCACATGTGCAAAGAATCTCTTGACAAAAGGTGAAAGGATTATTGGCTAAGGAATCTAAACAAATTTCTGTCTAAATACTAAAGTAACTTTCTTCAGTGGCTACACACAACAAAGAATAAAAAATTAACAGAATTAGTCCTAAAAAGTCTAAATAGTTTAGGAACATTAAAACAAAACAAGCAAAACAAAAAATAAAAGACAGCAGCAATCATGAAAACAGAAAGAACAAACAACAAGAAACAGTTGGGGTGAGGAGTGAATTGTATTCTCAGAACGGAAACATCAAATTATATTAATGCCAATTTATACAAATAATGACAAAATCTTCAAATAAATATAAAGGTATGATTCATACACATTTTTAAAAAGCAATCAATTAAAAAAATGCATCTCTAAGGAAGCACACGTGTTACTTACTAAAAAGCTGTATTTTTTAATTCCTGAAATTTGATGTAAAACATTAATATATACATCCAAATAGCTCAATGAATTACAAGTAGAATAAGCATAGAGTTTTACACTTAGGCACATCATAATCAAAATATTAAAAGGTATAGGCAAATTATCTATCCAGAATTAAACTAGAAAAAAAATGATACATCACATAAATATAATCTTTAATATAACTAACAGATGACATTGCATTAGCATTGAAAACCAGAAGGCATAGGATTAACTATTCAGTGTTCAAAGAAAAACAAAATCAACCGAAAATTTTGCATCCAGAAAATGATTCTTCAAAAAACAAAAAAGACATTTTTAGATTGTTAAAAATTTTCAAAAGTGAGATAATTAATTCTTACAAAGTTCTTCAAAAAATACCAAAAGGAATCCTTCATAGTAAAAATAAAGGACACTACACAATAACTCAAATCCACAGAAAGAAATAAAAAGCTTCAGTAGCCTGTAGTCCCAGCACTTTGGGATGCCAAGGCTGGTGGATCACCTGAGGTCAGGAGTTCAAGACCAGCCTGGCCAATATGGTGAAGCTTCGTTTCTACTAAAAAATGCAAAAATCAGCTGGGTGTGGTGGTGGGCGAGAGTATAAAATGTTTATGTTGTAAAAATTTTTTAACTGATTTAAATTATTATAAGAAGGTATGGATAGTCTTATGATGTATAAAGATTTAATCTATTTGCCAAAAACAAAAAGAAATGAGAAGAGATAATCCAATATTATAGTATATTGCAGCAAAGATTTTATATTCTGATGAACTGAAATTTACAGTAATTCAAATTAGGATATTTCAAGCTAAGACGTTAATTGCATTTCCCAAGTACATGATTATAAAAACAGCTTTAAAATTAGTAAAAAACAAAAACCAAGCAAATGAAAAAATGAATTTAAAATGAAAGATTATCAAAAATATTATCACACAATAAATCAATAATTTAAGGTATAGGAGAAAGAAAAAATGGCATAAATATATAGAAAAATAGCAATATGGCAGATATACATCATACATTGTCCACAAGACATTAAATATAAATGGATTAAACACTTCAATCAAAAAGCAGAGATTGAGAGAATGGATTAAAAACAACATGATAAAATTACATTATCTCTACAAGATACATAGTTTAAATGCAAAGAAACAACCAGATAGAAAGTAAAAGTGGGCAAAACACATACCCTGCAAATATTAACCAAAAAACAAACAAACAAAAAAAACAAAAAAAACAGCTGGACTGGGTATATTGATATCAGAGCCAAAATAGACTTTAATGGAAACACTGAAGTTACACAAAAATTAGTACAGTTTACAATAGTAAAAGGGGGAAATAATAAGACACATATAAAATTATAAATATCCATCTAACTAAAGAACTTCAAAATAAATAAAGAATAATAGACATAATTGACTAACATAAACAACAGTAATAGTTGGAAATTCTAATATTTCACCTTTAATATTGAATAGAACAATAAGCAGGAGATTAACAATTTAATAGAAGACTTAAACATTATAAGTCAACCAAATGAATATCTCTGAAACACTTTACCCAAAGCACACATTTTTCTCAAGTACACATGAAAAATTCTCTGGGATAGGCCACACGCTATATATGCTAGGCCAAAAACATTAAAAGAGAGACACAAAGAATTTAAGGTTGAAATCATACAAAGTATATTCCTGACTGCAATGAAATTCAATTAGAAAGCAGTAATAGAAGAAAATTTGGGAAAATCATAAATACGTATAAGATAAACAATAAATTGCTTTTGACCAATAGGCTAAAGAAGAAATCATAGGTGAAATTAGAAAATAGTTTTTAATGAATGAAAACAAAACACAATGTACCAAAATAAATATGCAATGAAAGAAATGCTCAGATGAAAATCTGTAAATGTAAGTGCCTAAATTTCAATGAAATAAACATCTCAATTTTGTAATTTAACCTTCAACCTCAAGAAACTGTGAAAAGAGTAGACACTAAACACAAAGAAACCAGAAGGCAATAAATAATAAATATGAATTGAAATAATAAAAAAGAGTAGAAATCATAGAGAACACATTTAAAAAACACAAAATTGATTTTTGGATGGAATTAAAATTTTTAAAATTTTCAGCTAGACTGGACCAAAATATGAGCGAATATTCAAATTATTTAAATCAAAAATGAAAGGGAAATGACCACAACTGCTTTTAAAGAAACAAAAAGATTGTAAGAGAAGACTGTGAGAAACTCTATGTCAACAAATTTAATAACCTAGATGAAATGGATGTTTCTACAAACCACAGAACTCAACTAGAAACATTAACTGGGAACAGAATCTAAAGAGACCTGTAACACTAGAGATGTTGCATTACTAATCAACACACTTAAAACATTGGAAAGCCCAGCACTCAATGATTTCCACAGAACATTTAAAGAATAATTAATGTGAAATGTTAATAAACTTTTAAAAACTTAAAGAGGATGCAACAAACTCAATTCACTCTAAAAAGCCAGTTTAAAAACACAAATTGGAAAAGGTCATCCAAGAATACGTAAACTAAGTGGCTTTATATCTTTTAAATATACTGAATTTGTAAGAAAAAATAAATCTGCCCACAAAAGGTATCCAGGCCCAGATGACTTAACTGGAGATATCTACAAATAATATCAATTCTACACAAAGTTTTTCAGAAAATAAAGACCAGGGAACATTCCTAATTAATTCCATGAGACCGCTATAATAGTGATACCAAAAACAGATGAAGACATTGAGAAAAACAAAACAAGAAAGAATTGCAGATCAATATCCTTCATAAAAATACAACACTTTAACAACACTTACTAAATTAAATCCAACTATATCAACTATATACAAAAGGAATAATATATTATGAACAGAGTTTATCCCAGGATTGCTAGGTTGGTTTAACATTCAAAAACCAATTTGTCTAATTCATCATATTAATAAATAAGAAAGAAATATACTATGATTATCATTCTAAATATATGAAAAAAGCCTGTCAAAATTCAACATTCATTTCTTATAAATACTGTGAGTAGGTAATACTTCCTCAACTTAATAATTGGCATGTTTCAAAAACCTACATTTAATATTAAAGCCAGATGGAGTACACTATTTTACCACCACATTTATATTTAACTTTATAGAAAATGCAAATTAATCTATACCATCAGAAAGCAGAGCAGTGGTAGTCAGGAGATGGAATGGAGAGTTTCAGGGATGGGCAAGAGATAAAGGTTACAAAGAGACCCATGGAAATTTTAGAAATAAATCTATATTTGTTGACGTCATTGTGGTTATGGTACAGTGACATATAAATATTTCAAAACTTATCAAATTGTACATTTTTTCTAAGTGTAGTATATTGTATATTAATTACACCTCAAGAAAAGCATTAACATAGTATGTGCTTTGATTTCATCAGAAATAACTCTTGTAAAGGCAATTTTGCCAAATCTTTGCATAGAACAAATTCAATCTAATTCAATAGGATCACAAACATTTTCTCTTGAGGAAACAAGAGCTTGAAATATGAACAATTTTTGGAAAGAAGTAAAGTTCCGTGAGGCTTAATTACCTAAATATAAGTTCAAGTTGAAAAAAATGGAATTATAATTTTTCTCTACTAACAAAAAAAAAGTTTCATCTTGAAAACTCCTGGTGAATATCTTTACTGTATTTGACAAGTGAATAAAGTATGTGGCATATACATTCTGTCCATAAAATAATTTAAATTTTTTTTTTAAATTTAGTTTTTTAAATATCTATTTTCCCTCATAGTCATTTACAACCTTTTGTCAAAATTATAATATTAAATGTATTTGCCATCTGTGGCTATGCATACAAAAGTTGCAAGTGCATCTTATTTTCTTCCTGAATACTGTTTCATCATATCTTTGCTTCCTTTCTCTTTGAAGGCTAGAAGATGTTGCACATTTCAAACGGACAAGTTAAGCTACAGAAGATAGTTTCTTGAAGGACTCAACCAAATAAAGAATATCTAAAGTTGCACGTCTCATTGTGAAGGAAGTATATTAAACATACACTCCGACAAGATGAACACAGCAAAATTGCACTTACATTGTATAATCACTACACAAAAAGCCAATAATCACTTTGTTCAAAAGAGGTAATGCCGCATAATATAAGTAGTAGTTTAAGCAATTATCCAGTAGAACAGTTAATCATCACCCTCAGTTCACAGCCTTTTGTTTCTCACGAATACACATGTCAGATTGTAATTAAATGCACTCACACTGTTCAGGGCAGAATGAGAGTCCTGGGTTGAAATGTGGGAACCAACTGAAAAGCACAAAGAAGACAAGTTTAGACAGTTTTTTAAGTGTATCTGCCCGGCATGGGGTCTTGGTTGACAAATTGGCTATATAAGGGTGAAACCAGAGTGGGTACCTTATTTAAAGAAAAAAATGATTTATGCCTATAGAAAAATTATGTTATTCCGTTTATAAATTTTCTAAGCATTGAGTTTCTGAGTGAATTATTTGCCAGATGTGTTTTTTTGAAATTAGATTTATAAGAAAAGAAAGATTTTAGTTGCACTGGTTTGTTCAAATTGTTTTATGATAAATGTTTTAGAAATCTAAACAACACGTCCGGATCTCCATATCTTCTCTTTCACTTCTAATAAATAATAATATAGGGATTCATTTCACAGTTACAGTAGCAAAGTATGCTACAGTATAATTTTGCTATTTGATTATTGTGTTTCTATCACCTGAAACAAAATAATCAAATAGCAAAATTATATTCACTTCTGTTGAAATTTGCTTTTTACAACTTTATAATTTGTAGTAGAAAAATCATGATTTATAAATATAGAAAAGAAAAATATTCAGAATCAAATGCAATCTATTACCGTGATGAAATGGATGGTGAAGTTTTCATTCTTTCAATATAATCACAGTTTGATGATTACTATGATTTTGCTCAATAATGTGACATTGACTTCCATGTCCTTAACTCTGACTCAACTTTCCTACTGAGCTCTGGACCCATGTATTTATCAATCTACTAAAGCAGTACCCTCAAACTTTAATGTGCATACAAATAACCTGGAGCTCTTTCTAAAAATGCAAATTCTGACTCAGTTGTACAGGTATGGGGGCTGCAAATTTACATTTCTAACAAGCCCATAGGTGATCCTAATACTGTTAGATCACACTTTTGTCCAGGTTCCTAGGTAAACCCCACGTAGGTTTCTGGTAGGTATTTGAAACTCAAAGGAATCAAAAAAGTATTCAGCCTTGCTCTTTAAATTCCAAACTTGGTTCTCTTTAGTGTTCTTCATCAAGTTTATTTGGTTCACTATATATTTGGTGACAAGGCTGAAGCATATCAATCAGGTCAGATTTCTTCCTATTTTTCAGATGTTGCATCCAACTTATAAACTAAGTCTCTGATATGACCTCAAACACATTTTGTGGTTTCTTTGTATTTTTAATTTTTGTAAATTTATAATAGGCATATATGTTTATGAGGTGCACGAAAGATTTTGATACAGGCATACAATGTGTAATAACCACATCAGGGTAAATGAAGTATCCATCATCTCAAACATTTATTCTTTCTTTGTATTAGAAAAATCTAATTACATTCTCTTAGGGTTTTTAAAATATACAATAAGTTATTATTGACTGTAGTCGCCATATTATGCTATCAAAAACTAGATCTTATTTATTTCATTTAACTACACACACACACACACACACACACACACACACACACATTACTCTTCTCAGCCTCTGGTAACCATTGTTCTACTCTCTATCTTCGTGAGTTTTAATTTTTAGCTCCCACAAATAAATGAGAACATGCAAAGTTGTCTTTCTGTTCCTAACTTATTTCATTTACCATAATGGCCTCCAGGTTCATCCATATTGTTGCAAATGACAGGATTTCATTCTTTTTTCTTTTTTTTTTTTTTTTTACTGTTGAAGAATGTTCTGTTTTTTATATGTACCACAATTTCTTTATCCATTCCCTGTTAATAGTCACTGAGGTTGATTCCAAATCTTGGCTATTGTGAATACTGCTGCAATAAATATGGAGTGCAGCCATCTCTCTGATATGCTGATTTCCTTTTTTGAATACATGCCTAGTAGTGGCATTGCTGTATTATATGGTAACTCTATTTTTAGTTTTTTTTAAGGAACCTCTAAACTGTTCTCCATAGTGGTTGTACTAATTTACATTCCCACTGACAGTATAGGAGGGTTCCTTTTCTCCACATCCTTCCCAACATTTGTTGTCACCTGTTCTTTGGATAAAATCCATTTTAAACTTACTATAGTTTTGATATGCATTTTTCTGATAATCAATGATACTGAGCACATTTACATATTCCTGTTTGACATATGTCTTCTTTTGAAGAATGTCTTTTCAGATTTTTGCCCATTTTTGAATCAGATTTTAAGAGTTTTCCCTATAGAGTTGTTTTAGCTTCTTATATATTCTGGTTGTTAATCCATTGACAGATGTACACTTTGCAAACATTCTCTCCCATTCTTTGGGTTTTCTCCCCACTTTGTTGAGTGTTTCCTCTGTGTGCAAAACTTTTTAACTCGATGTGATCCCATTTGTCCATTTTTGCTTTGTTTGCCTGTGCTTATGGAGTATTACTCAAGAAAAGTTTGTTCACTTCAATACTCTGGAGAGTTTTCTTTCAGAAGTTTCATAGTTTCAAATAATAGATTTAAATCTTTAATCAATTTTGATTGGATTTTTGTATATGGTTAGGATTAGTGCTTAGTTTTATGCTTCTGCATATAGATATCTATTTTTCCCTAGCACCATTTGTGGAAGAGACTGTCTTTTTCCTCAATGTATGTTCCTGTCACTTTTGTTGAAAATGAGTTCACTGTAGATTATAGCTTTGTTTCTGTTTTCTCTACTCTGTAATATTGGTATGTGTTTCTGTTTTTACTCCAGTACCATGCTGTTTGGGTTACTGTAGCTCTATGGTAAAAATTGAAGTTAAATAATGTGGTTCTCCCAGTTTTGTTATTCTTGCTCAGAATGGCTTTGGCTACTATAGGTCTTTTGTGGTTCCATACAAATTTTAAGACTGTTTTTCTATTTCTGTGAAGAATGTCACTGATATTTTCATAGGGACTGCATTTGACCTGTAGAATACTCTAGATAATATAGACATTTTAATCATATTGATTCTTGCAATCCACAAACATGAAAAATCGTATCTTTTTTAGTAGCCTCCTCAAATTCTTTCATCAATATTCTGTATTACTCATTGTGGAGATCTTTCACTTTTTTGGTAAGTTAATTCCTAAGTATTTAATTTAATTGTAGATGTTGTAAATAAAATTACTTTCTTGATTTCTTTTTCAGATTGTTCGCTGTTGGCATATATAAATGCTACTGATTTTCATATGTTGAATTTGTATCTTACAACTTTAATGAACTCGTTTGTCAGTTCTAAATTTTTCTAGAATATTTGTTTATTCAAATATAAAATCATGTCTCCTGCAAACAAGAATAGCTAGACTCCTTCTTTTCTCTTTGCATTTACTTCATTGTCTTGTCTGACTGCTCTATCTATGACTTCCAATACTAAGTTGAGGAACAGTCGTGAAAGTGGACATCTAGTCGTGTTCCAGATCTTAGAGGAAAGTTCTTAGAGGAAGTATTTTTTCCCTATTTAGTATGATGCCAGATGTGGGTATGTTTTATATGGCTTTTCTTATATTGAGGTATATTCCTTCTATGCCAAGTTTTTTAAAGAGATTTATTTTTTAATCAGGAAAGAATGTTGAATTGTACTGAAAGCATTTTAAGCATCAATTGAAATGATCATATGATTTTGTCTTTTGTTCTGCTGGTATGATGTGTGTGATGGTTAATATTAGGTGTCTACTTGTTGGATTGAAGGATGCCTAGATGGATGCTAAAGTGTTGTTTCCAGGAGTGACTGTGAGGGTGTTGCCAGAGGAGCTTGACATTTGAGTCAGTGGACTAGGAGAGGAAGACCCATCCTCAGTGAAGTTGGGCACCATCCAATCAGCTGCCAGCACAGCAAAAACAAAGTGGGCAGAAGAAGGTGGGGTAACTTTGCGTGCTGGATCTTCTGACCTCATACAAAATAAATTTGGAAATATTTCATCTTCCTCTATTTTTGGAATAGTTTTAGTAGGATTGGTATTTGATCTTCTGTACATGTTTGGTAACATTCAATATTGAAACTATTGGGTCCCAGATTTTCCTTTGCTGGGAGAGTTTTTCTTATAGCTTTGATCTCATTAGTTGTTATTGGTCTTCTGGCTTTCTGCTTTTTCTTATGCTGAATTCTTCCTCCTAATCCTGCCCTTGGACATCAGACTCCAAGATGTTTGGCCTTTGAACTCTTGTACTAACACCAGTGATTTTTTGGGGACTCTTGGGCTTAGGGGAAGGCTACACTGTCAGGTCCCCCGGTTTCGAGGCTTTTGAGCTTGGACTGAGCCACTACTGGCTTCTTCCTCAGCTTTCAGACAGCCTATCGTGGGACTTCACCCTGTGATCATGTGAGCCAATTCTCTCTAATAATCTCCTTTTCATAGACACATATATCTTATTAATTCTCTCCTTCTGGAGATCCCTAACTAATACAATGTATTACATTGATCGATTTGAATATGTTGTATCACCCTGGCGTCCCTGTGATAAATCTCACTTGGTCATGATGAATAATCTCTTTAATGTGTTGGATTCAGTTTGCTGATATTTTGTTGATTTTTGCATCAATGCTTATCAGGGATATTGGCCTATAGTTTTCTTTTTTGTTGTGTCTTTTTCTGGTTTTGGTATGAGAGAAATACTGACCTTGTACAATACATTTGGAAGTATTCTCTCCTCTTTTATTTTTGGAAAGGTTTAGTAGGATTGGTATTAGTTCTTCTTTAAATGTTTGGTGTAATTCAACAGTGAAGCTTTTGGGTGCTAGGCTTTTCTTTGCTGAGAGAGTATTTATTATGGCTTTGATATTATTACTTGTTTTTGGTCTGTTAACATTTTGGATTTTTTAATGCTTCAGTCTTGGAAAGGTAAATTTCTGCATGTATTCTAGGCTTCTCAATTTATTGGCATTTATTTGCTCAATAGTAGCCTCTAAGGATTCTTGAATGTCTGTGGTATTAGTTTTAATGTCTCTTTTTCCATTTCTGATTTTATTTATTTGGTCTTCTCTCTCTGTTTTTTTTTTCTTAGCCTTGCTAATAGTTTGTCAATTTTATTTATCTTTTCAAAATACCAACTTTTTGTTTCATTGATCTTTTGTATTGATTTCTAGTTTTATTCCATTGTGGTCAGTGAAGATACTGAATATATTTCAATTATTTTTTCAATTTTTTAAGACTTCTTTTATGGCCCAACATATGGCTTACCCTTGAGAATAATCCATCTGCTAAGGAGAAGAATGTGTATTCTGTAGCTGCTGGATGAAATGTTCTATAAGTATCTATTAGGTCTTTTTGTTCTGTAGTGTAGATTTAAGTTTGGTGTTTCTTTGTTGATTTTCTATCTGGATTATCTTTCCAATGCTGTAAGTGGATTGTTGAAGTTCTCAGCTATTATTGATTTGTGTTTTTCTGTCTCTTCAGCTTTATTATATGCTTTATATATCTGGGTGCTCCAGTGTTGGGTGCCTATATGTTTATAATTTTTATATCCTCTGGCTAAATTGATCTCTTTTTCATAATCTAATGGACTTGTTTGTCTCTTTTTATAGTGTGTCTTAAAGTCTATTCTACTGATATAAGTATAGCTATTCATTTTTTGTTTTCATTTGTATGAAATATCTTTTTCCAAGCCTTTATTTTAATTAATATTCTTTCTTTCTTTCTCTTTCTTTCTTTCTTTCTTTCTTTCTTTCTTTCTTTCTTTCTTTCTTTCTTTCTTTCTTTCTTTCTTTCTTTCTTGTCTTGCTTGCTTGCTTTCTTGCTTTCTTTTTTTTTTTTGATAGATTTTTTCTCTGTTGCCCAGGCTGGAGTGCAGTGATGCAATCTCAGCTCACTGCAACCTGTGCCTCCCAGGCTCAAGTGATTCTACTGCCTCAGCCTCCCAAGTAGCTAGGATTAAAGGTGCCTGCCACCATGGCCAGCTTTTTTTTTTTTTTTTTTGGATTTTTAGTAGCGAGGGGTTTCACCGTGTTTGCCAGGCAGGTCTCAAACTCCTGGCCTCAAATGATCTGCCCACCTTGTTCTCACAAAGTGCTGGAGTTACAGACGTGAGCCACTGCTCCTGCCTAAACCTTCATTTTCATGCTATATGTATCTTTACATGTGAATTTTTTGTGTGTGTGCTCAACAGAGCACTGCTTTTGTTTTTTGTTTTATTTTTTTTCCATCCAGCCACTATATGCTTTTTGATTGGAGGGTTTCTTCTATTCTATTTATATTCAATATTATTACTGACAAGTAAGGACTTCCTCTTACCATTTTGTTACTTGTTTTCTCATTGTTTTTTGTGTGTGTGTTTTTCCTTCTTTGTTCCTGGCTTCCCTTTAGTAAAGGCAATTTTCACAGGTGATATGTTCTAATTTCTTGCTTTTTTTTTTAAATTTTTGCATCCATTCTATGTTTCCAATTTAAGATTACCATGAGGCTTTCAAACACTATCTTATGACCCATTATTTTAAATGATGAGAATTTAACCCATTGCATAAATAAACTAACAAACAAGTGTTGAGAAAGCTAATAAGAGCTATACACTTTAACTCAGTTTTCCCACTTTTCAACATTTTGTTCTACTTATTTGTTATTTTACTGTGTCTTGAAAAGTTACTGTATTTATTATTTTTGATTGGCTCATCTTTTAATCTTTTTATCCACAATTTGAGAAGTTTACACAGCACAGTTATAGTGGCATAATTTTTGGTGTTTGTCTGTGTACATGCTAGAATTAGTGAGTTTTGCACGATGGTTTCTTATTGCTCATTAACATTCTTTTCTTTCAGGTTGAAAACCTCCTTTTACCATTTTTGTATGACATGCCTGTTGTTGATGAAATCCCTCAGCTTGTGTTTTATTTTATCTTATTATATTTTTAACTTATATTTTAGATTAGGTGTTCGTTATATACGTAAACTTGTGTCATGGGAGTTCATTGTACAGAGTACTTCATTACCCAGGTATTAAGCCCAGTACCCAGTTGTAATTTTTTATCCTCCTCTCCCTCGTCTCACCCTCCACCTTCAAGTAGACACCAGCGTCTGTTGTTTTCATGAGTTCTCATTATTTAGGTCTAACTTATAAGTAACAACATGCAGTATTGACTTTCTGTTGCTGTATTATTGTGATAAGAATCATAGCCTCCAGCTTCATCCATGTTCCCACAAAAGACATTATCTTGTTCTTTATTATGGCTGCATAGTATTGCATGGTATGTATGTACCACATTTTCTTTATTCGATCTGTCATTGATGGACATCTAGGTGGATTCCATGTCTCTGCTATTGTGAACAGTGCTACAGTGAACATTCACATGCATGTCTCTCTATGGTAGAATAATTTATATTTCTTTGGGTATATATCCAGTAATGGGATTGCTGGGTCTAGTGGTAGTTCTGGTTTTAGCTTTTTAAGAAATTGCCAAACTTCTTTCCACAATGGTTGAATTAACTTTTACTCCCACCAACAGTGTATCAGTGTTCTGTTTTCTTCACAAACTTGACAGCATCTGTTATTTTTTGACTTTTTAATAGCCATTCTAACTAGTTTGAAATGGTATCTCATTGTAGTTTTGATTTACATTTTTCTAATGTTCAATGATGTTGATCTTTATTCAAAAACTTGGTGTTGGGTGCATGTATATCTTCTTTTGAAAAGTGTCTGTTCATGTCCTTTGCCCACTTTTAATTTTTTTTATTTTAAATTAATGTAAGCTCTTTATAAATGCTGGACCTTCAAGATGTTAGACTTTTGTCAGATGCATAGTTTGCAAATATTCTCTCCTATTTTTTTTTTTGTTGTTGTTGTTGTCTTTTCATACCATTGATGGTTTTCTTGTTTGTTTGTTTGTTTGTTTTTTGCTATGTAGAGCTCTTAAGTTTAATTAAATCTCATTTGTCAATTTTTGCTTTCGTTGCAATTGCTTCATGTGTCTTTGTCATAAAGTCTTTGCCCATTCCTATGTTAAGAATGGTATTGCCTAGGTTATTCTCTAGAATTTTTATAGTTTTGGGTTTTACATTTAAGTCTTTAATCCTGAGTCAATTTTTGTATGTGGTATAAAGAAGAGATCCAGTTTCAGTCTTCTCCATAGGGCTAGCCTGTTACCCTAGCACCATTTATTGAATATGGATTATTTTCTCCATTGCCCATTTTTGTCAGCTTTATAAAAGATCACACAGTTTTAGGTGTGTGGCCTTATTGCTGGGCTCTTGATTCTGTTCCATTGGTCTATGTGTCTGTTTTTGTACCAGTACCGTGTTGTTTTGGTTACAGTAGCCCTGTAGTATAGTTTGAAGTCAGGTAGCCTGATGCCTCCACCTTTGTTATTTTGCTGCTTAAGATTGTGGTTTTAATATGCATTTCTCTAATAATCAGTAATACCAAGGGTTTTTTTCATATATACTTGAAGACAGAGTTGGATATAGTTATCCAGTATCTTTTTTGGTTCCACATGAATTTTAAAATAGTTTTCTCTAGTTCTGTGAATAATGTTGTCGGTAGTTTCATAAGAATAGCATTGGATGTGTAAAGCATTTTGGGCATTATAGCCATTTTAATAATATTGATTCTTTCTATCCAAGAGCACGGGGTGTTTTTATCAGTTGTTTGTGTATTTTTTGATTTTTTTGAACAGTGTCTTGTAATTATCTTTCTAGAGATCTTTCACCTCCCTGGTTAGCTGTATTCCCATGTATTTTCTGTTCTTTTTGTCGCAATTGTAAATGGGATTGTGTTCCTGATTTGGCTCCTGGTTTGGTTGTTGTAGGTGTGTAAGAATACTAGCAATTTTTGTACATTGAATTTGTATCCCAAAGCTTTACTGAAGTTGTTTGTCAGCTGAAGAAACTTTTGGGCTGAGATTACTGAATTTTCTAGATATAGAATCACGATGTCTACAATCAGGAAAGTTTGACTTTTTCTCTTCTTATTTGGGTGCGCTTTATTCCTTTTTCTTGCCTGATTGCTCTAGATAGGACTCTTAATGCTATATTGAAAAGGAATGGGGAGAGAGCATCCTTGTCTTGTGCTCGTTTTCAAGAGGAATAGTTCCAGATTTTGCCAATTCAGTATGTTGTTGGCTGTGGGATTATCATTGATAGCTCTTATTATTTTGAGGTATGTTACTTCAATATGTATTTCATTGAGTTTTTAACATAAACCTTTGAATTTTACAGAAGATTTTTCTGTATCTATTGAGATAATCATGTGGTTTTTGTCTTTAGTCTCATTTGTGTGATGAATCACATTTATTGATTTGCATATGTTGAACCAACGTTGCATCTGGGGATGAAGGCTACTTGATTGTGGTGGTTTAGCTTTTTGATGTGCTGCTGGATTCAGTTTGCAAGTGTTTTGTTGAGGATTTTTGCAGCAATGTTCATCAAGTGTATTTACCTGAAGCTTTCTTTTTTATTGTATCTCTGCCAGGTTTTGGTATCAGGATGATGTTGGCCTCATAGAAAGAGTTGGAGAGGAGTCCCTTCTCCTCAAATTTTGGAAAAGATTCAGTACAATGGTACCAGCTCTTCCTTGTAGATCTGACAGAATTCAGCTGTGAATCCATCTGGTTCTTGGCTTTGTTTTGGCTGGTGGTCTCTTTATTACTGATTCAATTTCAGAGCTCATAACTAATCTGTTTAGGGAATGAATTTCTTCCTGGTTTAGTCTTTGGAGGGTATATGTGTCCAGGCATTTATTCACTTCTTATTGGTTTTCTAGTTTGTGTGGATAGGAGTGTATGTAGTAGATTCTGATGATTATTTTTATTTCTTGGGGTCAGTAGTAACATCCCCTTTGTCATTTCTAACTGGGTGAATTTGAATCGTCTATCTTTTCTTCTTTATTCACTTAGCTAGCAACCCATCTATCTTACTATTTAAAAATAAAAGCTCCTGGATTAGTTAATGTTGTGAATCGTTTTTTGGTGTCTCAGTTTCCTTCAGTTTGGCTCTAATTTTGGTCATTTCCTGTCTTCTGCTAGCTATGCAGTTGATTTTTTCTTGACTCGGTAATTCTTTCAGTCTTGATGCTAGGTTAATAATTTGAGTTCTTTATAACTTTATGATGTGGACATTGAGTGGTATGAATTTTTATCTTAACACTGCCTTAGCTTTGTCCCAGAGATTATGGCATGTTGTAACTTTGTTCTCATTAGTTTTAAAGAACTTCTTTATTTCTACCTTAATGTTATTATTTACCCAAAATTCATTCAGGAGCATGTTGTTTAATTTCCATATGTTGCATGATTTTGAGCAATTCCTTAGTCTTGAATTATTATTATGATTTTTTTTGTGCTGCAATCCAACAGTATGTTTGGTATGATTTCAGTTATTTGGATTTGCTGAAAATCATTTTATGTCTGATTATGTGGTCAGCCTTAGAGTATGTGCCATGTGGCAAAGAGAAAAATGTATATTCTGTTGTTTTGTGTGGAGAGTTTTTAGAAATTTATCAGAACCATTTAGTCCAATGTTGAGTTCAGTTCCTGAATATCTTTGTTAATTTTCTGCCTCCGTGATCTGTCTAATACTATCAGTGGAGTGCTTAAGTCTCCCACTATTATGGTGTGGGAGAATATATCTCTTTGTAGGTCTCTAAGAAGTTGCTTTATGAATCTGGGTGTTCCTGTGTTAGGTGCATATGTATTTAAGATAGCTATGTCTTCTTGTTGAATTGAATTCTTTACCATTATGTAAAGCCCATTATTGTCTTTTTTGATCTTTTTTGATTTAAAATCTATTTTGTCTGACATTAGGATTGCAGTGCCTGTGTTTTTTCTGTTTTCCATTTGCTTGGTAGATTTTCCTCCATCCCTTTATTTTTGCCAATGAGTCATTACATGTGCGATGACTCTCTTGAAGACAGCATATCATTTTTTCTTTTTCTTTTTTTTTTTTTTTCTTTCCAGCTTGCCACTCTGACTCTTTTAATTGGGTCCGATAGTCCATTTACATGTAATGTTAGTACTGATATGTGTGAATCTGATTATGTCATTGTGTTGTTAGCTAGTTATTATGCTGGCTTGTTTGTGTGGTTGCTTTACAGTGTCACTGGTCTGTGCATATGAGTGTGTTTTTGTATTAGCTTGTAGCAGTCTTTTCTTTCTATACTAGTACACTTTTCAAGATCTCTTGTAAGCAGGTCTGGTGTTAATGAACTCCTTCAACATTTGCTTATCTGTAAAGTATCTTATTTCTCTTTTGTATAGGAAGCTGAGTTTGGCTGGATATAAAGTTCTTGGTTCAATTTTTTTTTTTAATTTAGGAATGTTAAATATAGGCCCCCCCAATCTCTTCTGGCTTTTAGGCTTTCATCTGAGAGGTCTGCTGTTAGTCTGATGGGGTTCCCTTTGTAGTTGACCTGCCATTTTTCTCTGTCCACTATTTATGTTTTTTCTTTCATTTTGACTTTGGAAAATCTAATGACTCTGTGTCTTGGGTATAATCTATTTGTAAAGAATCTTGTAGGAGTTCTCCATACTTCCTGAATTTGACTATTGGTCTGTCTAGTAAGCTTGAGGAAGTTTTTATGGACAGTATCTTGAAATATGTTTTCTAAGTTGTTTGCTTTCTGCCCTTGTTTTTCAGGGATGCCAATGATTGGCAGATTTGAGCTCTTTATATAATCTCATACTTTTTGAAGGTCTTGTATATTCTTTTTCATTCTGCTTTTTAAAATTTATTTATTTATTGATTTATTTATTGATTTATTTATTTATTTATTTTGGTCTGACTGTCTTATTTCAGATTCCATTCTTCAAGTTCTGTGATTTTTTTTCTCAGCTTGATCTATGCTGCCATTAATACTTTTGATTACATTGTAAAATTCTTGTATTGTGTCTTTTAGCTCTGTAAGACCCATTAGGTTATTTTCTATACCAGTCATTTCATCCTTCAGCTCCTGGATCATTTTATTGTGATTCTTAGTTTCCTTGCATTGGGTTTTGCTGTTCTTGTGTATCTTGATGACCTTCATTTTAATCCATATTCTGAATTATATTTCTTTCACTTCAGCTAAGAACTCATGTTGGAGAACTTGTGTTGTCATTTGAAGAATATACAACACTCTAGCCATTTGTGTACCAAAGTTCTTGCATTGGTTCTGTCTCATCTTTGTGTATGGGTGTTCCTTTAACTGCAGTGTAGATTGAGTACAGTCATTAGATTTCCTTTTTGGATATTACAGGGCCAAGGGTTTTTTGTTTGTTTGTTTTGTTGTTGTTGTTGTTGTTGTTTTCGAGACAGAGTCTTGCTCTGCTGCCCAGGCTGGAGTGTGGTCACGTGATCTTGGCTCACTGCAACCTCTGCCTCCTGGGCTCAAGCAATTCTACTGCCTCAGCATCCCCTAGTAGCTGTAATTACAGACACATGCCATCACACCCAGCTAATTTTTGTACTTTTTTAGTAGAGACAGAGTTTTGCCATGTTGGCCAGGCTGGTCCCAAACTCTTGACTTTAGGTGATCCACCTGCCTCAGCCTCCCAAAGTGCTGGGATTACAGGTGTGAGCCACCATGCCTGGCTGGAGCCAAGGGTTTAGAAGGTTAGTTATTTGAAGCCAACTTGTTGTCTTTGGTTTCACTGGGGTGTATGTTAGTGAGGTATTTTGGTGTTGAAATTTTGGGGTATGATTTAGTAGATGGCACTTATCTTTACTGGTCAGTTGGTAGACTCTTGTTCCATTGTTTAGCTCCCCTATGCTTCCTTTCAGTTGCAGCTGTGTTTCCTCTCAGTGCACTGAAAGTGTGGGGTCCTCTCCCCATGAGGGTTGACTGTAGGTTGCATCTTGGCACTCCTGGGCTGCCTACTGAAGCTCTGGTGCAACAATCTCAGGGTTTATGTTCCTTTCCTAACTTGGAGGCACCAGAGAAAGGAACATTTGTAGTGGTTGTGGCCAATGGTTGTTTGCTTGTCTCCTGGGGGCTCCACCCCGGAGAGAGGCAAGTCACAATCGCTCAGTGTAATCAGCCCAGCATGGAGGTTCTGTGCTGTGGGCCCAAGCCAGGGGTTCTTTGTCTGATGATGAGCATCAGGGCTTGGTGGGACCCATGGGAAACAGACTGCCTTCCTCTTTTTCTGTCAACTTCAGCTTGCTAGAGGTGTGGATAAGACACTTAGGGTCATTGCTCCTCTGTTAGTCTGAGGGTAGCAAGGGCAGTTCTATTGAAGAAGCAATGTAGAGAGGCTTTCAGTTGTCCCTGGAGGCTCTGTTTAGGGAGTTGCAGAACTGCTACCAACTCAATTGCCCCAGCAGGGGGTGGTTGGGGGCCCAAGGTTGGAGGACCTGCCTGGTGAGGAGATATGGGAATGGGCACCCACATAATAGTTTGGCCATTATTCCACAGGGCTGTTGCAGTATGCTGGGGATCTGCTCCAGTTCTTAGTCTCCTCAGATTTTCCAGTACGTTGAAGGTCTCAATAGTGAAGGCTGTGGAACAGCAAAAATGGCAGCCTGCCCCTCCCTTTGGGATCTCTATTCCACGGAGATATAAACCTGTTGACAGCTTGAATATACCTATAGTAGGTGGGTGTAGACTCTAGTTCAGAGGTTCTTCCCAGTGAGGAGGAACAGAATTGGGGACCTGCTTTACAAAGCAATGTAGCCACATTTTTGTGGAGCAGCAGTGCTGTGCTTGGGGTCTACTTCAGTCTCTGGTTGCCTTGGACTCCCCAAAGCATGAAGGTCAGAATGGCTAAGTTGTCAAACATTAAATATGGTGGCCCATTCCTCCCTCTGGGAGCTCTATTCTAGAGAGGTTTGAAACCTCAATCAAGCCAGAAAACAACAGCCAGAGTAGCTAGAGGCCCTGCTCAGGACGTCCCATCAATGAAGGGGAATGGGATCTGGGATGGGGTACACACTTATCACAGCAGTCTGACAATGTTTTTATAGAGCAGCTGTGCTGTTTTGGGGATCTGCTTTAGTCTTTTGTTGCCTCAGAGTCTCCAAAGCCTGAAGGCCAGAACAGCTACATTGCCCAAATAGAAAAGATGGCAACCCACCTCTTCCTCTGGAAGCTTCATTCCAGGAAGGTTTGAAACCTCTCTAAGCAGGAGAACACCAATGGGGTTGGCTGGAGACCCCAGTTGAGAGATCCCACCCAGGGAGGAGAAACAAGACTGGGGACTTATTTTACATAGCAGTCTGGCCGCAATTTTGTGGAGCAGCTATTCTATGCTGGGAGTCTGCTTCAGCTCCTAGCTTCCAGTCACCAAGCTTTTTCTTTTTTTTTTGAAAGTGTTTATTTCTCTTTCATGTTTGAAGGATATTTTTGCTAGACATAGTATTCTAGGAAAAAAGTTTTTTCCTTTGGCACTTTAAGTATGTTATGTCACTCTCTCGACCTGTGAGGTTTCCAATGACAAGTCTGCTGTTAGACATGTTTGACCTCCATTGTAATTGTTCGCCTTTTCCTTGTTGCTTTCTCAAGGATTCTTTCTTTACCCTTGACCTTTAAGAGTTTGACTGTCAAATGTCTTGAGGTAGTCTTTTGTGAGTTAAATCTGCTTAGTATTCTATAACATTGTTGTACTTGAATATTTGTATCTATTTCAGGTTTGAGAAGTTCTCTATTATTATACCTTTGAGTAAACTTTCTACCTTTATCTCTTTCTATGCCTTCTCTTTAAGGCCAATAACTCTTAGATTTTCCATTTTTAGACTATTTTCTATATCTTGTAGGTGTACTTTCTTCTTCTTTCTTTTTTCTTTTGTCTCCTCTTACTATGTATTTTCAAATAGCCTGTCTTCAAGCTCACAAATTCTTTCATTTGCTTGATCAATTCTGCTGGTAAGTTAATTCCGATGTATACTTCAGTATGTTAATTTCCTTTTTCAACTCCAGAATTTCTGCTCGAATATTTTCAGTTATTTCAATCTCTTTGCTAAATTTACCTGATAGAATTCTGAATTTCTTCTCTGTGTTAGTTTGAATTTCACGGAGATTCCTCTGAACTGCTATTTAGAATTCTCTGCCTGCACAGTCACATTTCTCTGTTTTCCGAAGATTGGTCCCTGATGCCTTATTTAGTTCATTTGGTAAGATCATGTTTGCCTGAATGGTCTTGACGTTTGTGGGTATTTGTTGATGTCTGGGCATTGCAAAGTTAAGTATTTATTGTACCTTTTGCAGTCTGGCTATTTCTACAGATTCTTTTTAGAAAGGCTTTCCAGGTATTTGAAAGAACTTGGGTGTTGTAATCTAAATTTTTGGTCATCACAGTCATGTCTACATCAGGGGGCACTCCAAGCTTAGTGATGCTTGTCTCTTGCAGACTCACATACGTACTGCCTTGGTGGTCCTGGACAAGACCCAGAAGAATTATCTGAATTACCAAGCAGAGATTCTTGTTCTTTTTCCTTACTTTACCCAAATGAACAAAATCCCTCTCTTTATGTTGAGCTGTCTAAAACTGAGAGAGAAGTAACAAAAGCATCTCTATGTCCACCACCATTGGGACTGTGTTGCATCAGATCTGAAGATAGCATGGTACTTGCTCTCACACAAGACACGTGGTAACCACTGCCTACCACCTGTATGTACTCAAGACCTTAGGGATGTGTCCTGTCCTTCAATTTGGCCAGCCAACCTCTGGCCCCAGCCAGGTCTAGGGATGCCATCTGGGAGCCAAAGCCTAGAGTTGGAAACCTTAGCAACCTATTTGTTTCTCTATTCTGCTGTGACTGAGCTGGCCCCCAGGCCATAAGACAACGTTTGTCCCACTCCTCTTTCACCTTTCCACAAGGAGAGGAGTCTCACCTGATAGCCACCATAGCCCCACACCCACAGTAGACACTACCTGGCCACTGCTAATGTTGACACCAGCCAGTCCTGAGTCCCTCCCTATAGGGCAGTGGGCTCCCCTATGGCCCAGGAAAGGTCAAAAAATGCCATCCAAGAACCAAGGCCAGGAATCACAAGATGGTTGGTGCCCTACCCCACTGTGGTTGAGCTGGTAACCAAGCTGCAAGACAAATTCTCATTTACTCTTCCCTCTCTTTTCCTCAGGTAGAAGAAATATCTCCCTTTGGCCACCATATGCAAATGTGCTGGGTCACTTCTGAAACCAGTGTGTCCGGAATTGGTGAGTTCTTGGTTTCACCGACTTCAAGAATGAAGCGGCAGAACCTCACGGTGAGTATTACAGTTCTTAAAGATGGTGTGTCCAGAGTTTGTTCCTTCAGACATTCAGATGTGTCTGGAACTTCTTCCTTCTGGTGGGTTACTGGTCTCTCTGTCAGGAGTGAACCCGCACACCTTCGTGGTGAGTGTTACAGCTCTTAAGGCAGCATCTCTGGAGTTGTTCATTTTTCCCGGTGAGTTTATGGTCTCATTGGCTTCAGGAGCGAAGCTGCAGACCTTCCCACTGAGTGTTACAGCTCATAAAGGCAGCCTGGACCCAAAGAGTGTGCAGCAGCAAGATTTATTTCAAAGAGTAAAAGAACAAAGTTTCCACAGTGTGGAAGAGGACACCAGCCAGTTACAGCTGGCTGGCTGGGGCAGCCTGCTTTTTTTCCCTTGTCTGACCCCACCCTCATTCTGCTAATTGGTCTATTTTACAGAGTGCTGATTGGTCCATTTTACAGAGAGCAGATTGGTCCATTTTGACAGAGTACTGATTGGTGCATTTACAATCCTTGAGCTAGACAGTGTCACAGAGTGCTAGTTAGCTAGATACAGAGTTAGCTAGACACAGAGTACTGATTGGTGTATTTACAAACCCTGAGCTAGACACAGAGTGCTGATTGGTACATTTACAATCCTTGAGCTAGACACAGAGTGCTAGATGGAAAAGTTCTCCAAGTCCCCACTAGGTTCTGTGTCTACCTTAGCTAGACACAGAGTTAGCTAGACATAGAGTTAGCTAGATGCAGAGTACCTGTTGGTGTATTTACAAACCTTGAGCTAGACACAGTGCTGATTGGTGTATTTATGATTCTCTAGCTAGACATAAAAGTTCTCCAAGTCCCCACCAGATTAGCTAGATACAGAGTGCTGATTGGTACACCTACAATCCTCCAGCTAGATATAAAAGTTCTCCAAGTCCCCATCAGCTCAGGAGCCCAGCTGGCTTCACCTATTGGATCCTGCTCAGGGGCTGCAGGTGGAGCTGCCAGCAAAGTCCCCAGCGGCGCCTGCAGTCCTCAGTCCTTGGGCTGTGATGGGACCAGGCGTCAGGGATCAGGGGGTGGCGCCCGTTGGGGAGGCTCGGGTGGCGCAGGAGCCCACTGCAGCGGGGGAACTCAGACATGGAGCTGCCAGGAGGTAGCTAAGGCCCAGCGAGAATTCGAGCGCAGCACCGGCAGGCTGACACTGCTGGGGGACCCGGCGCAACCTCCGCAGCTACTGGCCCCGGTGCTAAGCCTCTCACTGCCCTGGGCCTGCGACGCCTGCCGGCCGCTCCGTGTGCGGGGCCTCCTAGTCCATGCCTGCGCCCACTGGAACTCGCACTGGCCCGTGAGCACCACGTGCAGCCCCAGTTCCCGCCCGCGCCTCTCCCTCCACACCTCCGGGCAAGCAGAGGGAGGCAGCTGCGGCCTCAGCCAGCCCAGAGAGGGGCTCCCATGGTGCCCTGTCAGGCTGAAGGGCTCCTCAAGTGCGGCCAGAGTGGAGGCCAAGGCCGGGGAGGCGCTGAGAGTAAAAGCTGCCAGCACATTTGTCACCTCTCACCAGCACATTTGTGAGTCTCACCCAAGGCCCATAGTGAGTACTGCTGGATATCACTGATAATTATTTAGAGCCCAAAAGGTCTTTATTAGGATAGGCCCCAAGGACTCTTTAGTTTCCTGCACAAACTGGGTTGTTTCATTCAAGGCTTCAGGTTGTTTTCTGGCTAAAGGTGTGTCTAGAAGTTTCATTCAGGAGCTAGCCTGGAATAGGGACTGAGGACTCTGCCAACTGCCCTATCCTACTGTGACTGAGCTGGTATACAAGTTACAAGACAAAGTCCTCTTTACTCTTCCCTCCCCTTTTCTCAAGCAAAGAAAAGTAGTTTCCTCTGGAGCTGTGGGCTGCACAGCCTGAGATTTGGGGAGGGGGTGGCACAAGCAGTCCTTGGTTGCCCCAGCTGGTATTTCACTGAGTCATGGAACCACCAAATCCACTGGCTCCAAGCCCAGGACAGCATGAGGACTTGCCCAATAATTGCAATCCTTAAGGGCTAGCGTGTCTTTCAAGTTTGTTTACTAACCCAGAGTACTTTTTCCCATGGTGGCAAGGCTTGCTGAAATTCAGGTTCTGACTACTGGGATGGACAGTTGCTCTGGATAGAGCTAAGCCTCTTTTTCTCTGCTTGAAGAGAGGAGAGGAAATAGTAAAGAAGACTTTGTCTTGCAACTTAGACACCAACTCAGTCACAGTAGGATAGGGCAGTGGGCAGAGTTCTGAGGTCCCCATTCCAGACCACTAAATGCTCCCTCTGTGAGTTCCAGATGAATTCTGCCTAGTGCTGTTTTCCACTGTGATAGAACAGCATGGAGCTTCAATGCAAAGTCTTCCAATTTCCGTACTGTACCTTTTCTAAGCCCAGAGATTCTCTCTGTGTGCCATGCAGCCGTTGCTTGAGGATTGGGGAGGGGTGGCACTGGCAATTCAAGACAGTTTTCTACCCTTTTCAGTGCCGTTTCCTGTGACATGAAGTTAAAACCAAGGACTGTGATTTCTCACCTGATTTTGGTCTTTATAAAGGTACCTTTGTGTGTGTGTGTGTGTGGATAGTTTTTCAATTTGGTATTCCTGTGGGGAGGAAGAACTTCTAGTGAAGTTCTATTCTCTAGAAGGCTTCTATCTAGACATTTTCCTCCACTTTTTTTTTTTTTTTTACTATTATTCTCTTCATCTCCTCTGTCCTATTTTAGTTCAGAACACTGCCATCTCTCAAGTCTTGTTATAGCAGCCTTTTAATTCATCTACCTTAATTTTCATAACCTAGCCCATCTTTCACTTGCAGCCAAAATAATATTCATCACTGTAATTCTGATTACATCAACCTCTATCTTAAAATTCATCACAACCTTTAACATTGTCTACAAGACAATTTCATTGTCATGTCTACAAAACCATTTCATTGTCGTAACGAATCACTCACTATCTACTGTCCATGCTCAAGCTACAGCCGATGTCTTTATGTTGCTTGACCCCCTCCGTTATTTATTTCTTCAATGAACTTCCACATTCGATTTCCTTTTCTGAAACTCTCTTATTTTTCCACCAACTCAATATATCCGAAGTAAATCATAACCCTCCTCCCAACTTATTCTCCTGAATTTACCATCCTAGTTATGAGAATGTCTATTTACTGGGAGCAATCCTAGATTTTTCTCATTACCACAGTTCTCAATTTTTTTGAAAACGTGTCCCTTTAAGTTCTACACTCAAAATATTTATGCAGGTTATCTTCTCTCATTCTCATTGATTTTTATATCAGTTTTATTCATATTTAATTAGCATAATATTCAAGTTGCACGTTTAAAGTATACATTTTAAATTATTTTAGCATATTCACAGAACTGTACAATCATCACCACAATCAAAAGAGTGTGTTCTTTGAAACAGAATATTTTCTTAACACCAAAAAGAAATTCTGCACATAACAGTAATTTCTCCCCATTTCTTCCCAATGTCACCTGTCCTAAAAATATTTCTTATGATTTGGTATAACATCTAAGATATCTGTTGCCTAAATCAAGTTAGCAAAGCTTTAGATCCATATTTTCTTATACAAGTTTTAGTTATTGCATTACATTTTAGTAAATGTAATGTCTTCGAGGAATCACCACACTGATTTCTACAATGGCTGAACTAATATACACTCTCACCAACAGTATATAAATGTTTCTGGTTTTTTCTCTACAGCCTCACCAGTGCCAGCATCTGTTACTTTTTGACTTTTTAGTGATAGCTATTCTGACTGGTGTGGTATCTCATTGTGGTTTAATGTTTTAATTTAATTTTTATAAATGGCATAAGTTAGGGTCCAATTATTATTTTTTGCATGTGGATATCCAGTTGTTCCAGCATCAATTTTTGAAGATATTATTTTTCCCCATTGAATGGTTTTGATGCTCTTTACAAAACTCAATTGGCAATAAATGTAAGAACTTATTTCTGGACTTTCAATTCTCTACTATAGGTTTTGTTCATCTTTATGTCACTAACACACTCTCCTGATTACTGAAGTTTTTAATATTATAGTAGCCTTTGAAATTGGAAAATGTGTCTTCCAAATTTGTTCTTCATATTCAATATTTATTTGGCAACTCTGGGCCCTTTGATTTGTGCATGTGAATTGCATAATCTGACTATCAATTTCTGTAAAGAAACCAGTTGGTATTTTGATAAAGCTAGCACTGAGTTTGAAGATAAATTTACAGAATATTTCCATCTTAACAATATTAAGTCATCTGCTTCTTAAAATTGATATCTTTCTATTTATTTGATTTGCATTTATTTTGTTAAATGTATTGTTCATTTTTGTGCTGTAATAAATTGTATTGTTTTCTTTTTCCTTCCTTCCTCCTTTCCTTTCCTTTCCTTTCGTTTTCCTTTTCCTTTTCCTTTTCCTTTTCCTTTTCCTTTTCTTGGAGACAGAGTCTCCCCTTTTGTCACGTAGGCTAGAGTGATGTGGCACGATTTCAGCTCACTGCAACCTCCACTTCCCAGGTTCAAGTGATTCTCGTGCTTCAGCCTCCCAAGTAGCTGAGACTACAGACAGGCACCATCATATGCAGGTAAATTTTGTGTGTGTGTATTTTTAGTAGAGACAGGGTTTCACCATGTTGCCGAGGCTAGTCTTAAACTCCTGAGCTGAGGTAATCCACACTCCTTGGCCCCCCAAAGTGCTAGGACTATAGGCGTGAGCCACTACACCCTACTGGTATTGTTTTCTTAATTGCACTTTCAGATTGTACATGACGATTATAGAAACTCTTTCTATATAATTTTACAAGTTTTTACAATATTGTATATTATACAAAAACACAATCTTTTTTATACATTTTTCTTGGATCCTGCAAACTAACTGAACTCATTCATTAGGTCTAATAGTTTTTCATAAAATCCTCAGGATTTTCTATGCAGAAGATGAGGTCATTTGTGAATAGTTTTATTTATTTTTTTTTATTTTCCAGTTTGGACACTTTTTAAGAGTTGCTAATTACCTTGGTTAGAACCCCTAGTGTAACATTTACTAGAAATGTAGCAAATTGACACATTTATCTTGTTCCTAACCTTAGGAGGAAAGCTTCCGGTCTTTCACCATCAAGTGTGATTTTATCTGTGAGTTTTCAAGGTGCACTATTATATTCAGGATGTTTTCTCTTATTCCTAATTGGTTCAGTGATTTTTTAAATGATCAAATGTGTTGAATTTTGCCAAATTCTTACTCTGTACCTATTGAGATAATCATGCAGTTTTTGTCTTCTATTTATTGATATGGTGCATTTCAATAATTCATTTATGAATGTTAAGCTGATGTTGCATTGCTGAAATACATTCCACTTGGTCATATTGTATAATCCTTTTCGTATTCTTCTATATTCTATGTAGTAATATTTTTCTGAGGATTTTTGCATCACTGTTCATAAAATATTAATCTATAGCTTTCTTATCTTCTCAGGATAACAGTGACCTCATAAAAATAGTAGTTTTTTTTTGTTTTTTTTATTTTTGGAAGAGTTTGCAAAGAAGTTATACTGATTATTAATGAAATATTTGGTAGAATTTACAATGAAAGGCAATGAGCTTTCCAGTGGAATTTTGTAAAATTGCTAATTCAATTGAATTTTTGTTACAGATCTATTTCTATTTTACATCATTTATTGAGTCAAATTCTGTATTTTGTGTCTTTCTATGAATTTATTGATTTAATCTAAGTTTTCTAAATTTTGCCATAGTTTTGCTCCGAGTATCTTCTTAGTATCCCTTTTCACCCTTGTAAGGTTGGTAATAACATATGATCTTTCATTTCTGATTTTAGAAATTTGAGTTTTCACTTTTTTTATGTTTAAATTTGCCAAATTTATTCATATTTTTATAGATGAGTTTTTGTTTTGTTGATTTTCACAATTGTTTATAGTTATATATATAAACTTGTATATAGTTATATATAAACTTATATATATAGTTATATATATAAACAATCATCCATTTCATTAATTTTCACTCTAATCTTCATCTTTTGTACCATTTGCATTCTAATAATTTAGCTTGTCTTATATTTCCAGTTCATTAAGGTTATGTTTTAAAACCTTTTTTATTTTTAAAAGTAGCCTTTTTACCATTTTCAATTTTCCTCTAACCTCTATTTTAACTACATCCTATATCTTGATCTGTTTTGTTTTCATTGTCATTCATCCCAGGTATTTTATAATTTCCCTTATGTTTTTTCCTTTTGTAACTTAGGAATATGATTTTTTTATTGCAAATGTATTTGTGGATTTTGGAAATTTCTTTCAGTTAATTATCTCTGATTTTATTCCACTGTGATCAGGGTAGCACTTTTGTATGATACCAACTTTTTTTTTTTTTTTTAAATCTTTCAATTACCTTGTACTTCATTCCCTTCTGTCTTGCAGATGGTTTCTTTTCTTTTCTTCTTCTTCTTTTTTTTTTTAATTATACTTTAAGTTCTAGGGTACATGTGCATAACGTGCAGGTTTGTTACACATGTATACTTGTGCCATGTTGGTGTGCTGCACCCATCAACTCGTCAGCACCCATCAATTCATCATTTATACCAACTTTTTAAATGTTATTGAGACTTATTGTTTGGCCAGTGTATTGCGTATTTCTGTAGAACAACATTGCATGTACATTTGAGAGAAGATATATTCTGCAATTGTTAGGTGGTGTTCCATAGATATTAGTGAGTTCTAGTTGGTTTATAGTGCTGTTGAAGTCATCTGTTATTTTGTTGATCATCTGCCTAGTTGTTTTATTAATGAAGGTAGGGTTTTGAAGTCTTCAACTACTATTGTGCTCTTCCTTCAATTCTGTTAGTTTTTGCATCCTATATTTTGGAGTTTTCCTTTGTTGTTTGGTGCATATATTTTTTTACACCTTTCTGATGGATTGACTATTTCATCATTATAGAATGTACTTCTTTTGCTCTAGTTAAAATGTTTGACTTAAAGTCTATCTTATCTGTCACTAGTATAAGCACTGCAGCTTTCTTATGGTTGCTGTTTGCATAATATCTATTTTTCTATCCTTTTGCATTCCACTTCTGGTGTTTTGATTCTAAAGGATGTCTCTTGTAAAGAGCATATAATTGAATTCTCTTTATATAATCCTGTTTGGCAATGTTAGTCTTTTGATTATACTTTTTTATCCTTTGACTGTAATGTTATTATTGATACAGTTGGATTTACTTTTTGTCATTTTGCTTTTATTTTTGCTATACCTGATACCATCTTTTTTTCTGTTCTTTTTATTACTTTCTTTGGCATAGCAAATATTTTCTAGTGTAACATTTTACTTCATATATATATATATATGTTGTTATTTTCTTAGTTCTCTCAGGCTTACCATATACATCTAGATTTTCAGAATCTACAATTCTCTGCTATTGTAATTGCAGTAAAATACAGAAATGTAACTCCTATGAACCTCTGCTTCATCTTCCCCGTTTTTCTGCTATTACATCATAAAGAGTGCATCTATGCATGCTGTGTTTCAAATAAAGGCAGTTTCTTTAGGAAACGCTTCAGAACTCTTTGGTCTTGTAACTTGCATATACACTTGGAGGAAAAATATCTCTGGGCTACTTTTCCAGAGCTGGGATTAGGTAAAGTGACCCACTACTCTTGATGTGATGCCAACGCATCATGAGTAGCATTTTAGTGGGATGGTAATCCCTAGTCTTCTTGGCTTTCATCTAGTGTGAAACCTCTACCCTATGAGCAATTTGGAATATGACCAATCAGTGTCACAATATTCTCAATCTACCATTGTGAGGGCTAGATAGAACCTCTGCTCTAGAAGTGGGTATTTGGTGGAGAAACGGAATCCAGCCTCTTAGCAGCACTCACCTAAAATTCAGCCTCTGAAACACTGTAGCTGTAAGAGAACAAATGAAAAATTCTGGGGGCCTGCCCTTCCTAGCGAGATAACACAACCATTGACTGAGAAATGGTGAGAAAGGGAGCTTCATCATTTTGTCCACCCGGCTTGTTCTGCAGTTTCCATAAATGCTCAGCATAAGCATAAGCTGAAAGGCTTTGAACAGGTTGTGTTGTATCCAATATTCCATGGACTCTCATTGTTATTACTATCTATAATAATTAAAACTCTAATTGGACTAATTCTGTTATTTTTTCTCACCTTAGATTCCTATTATCTTCCCCATATTGTAATATCATTTTCTAAATGTAGATTTGTTGTTATCCCATTCATTAATCTTTTGCTTTATCCTGAAGTATTATTTCCTTTGAACTACGATAACATGCATCTATACTCCTTCAGAAGTAATGTAATTTAACCGTTTTTCATGATTATTTCTACAAACAGAAATTGTTTTCTTCACTATGGGCTCCCCCAAAAATATTATTTTAGTATTGAACTTATCAGCATGTCTGTGAATAATTTATAAAAATGTCTGTCTTCCATCTTAACTATACATTCTTATAGTTTATTATATAATAACTTAAATTTATAAATATTAAAAATAGTATGAAGTAATCATACTCCATAGCTATTTATTTTTCTTTCCCGTATATTCACCAAAAAGCACAGCGTATGCATTCAATAAATATTTACTGAAAAATAATTGAAATTCAGTCAAGAGACAAGATAGTGAAGAAAATATTTACATATTTAAGATAATGTATTTTTATCTCATTTTTCAGAATTATAAAATTTAAAGAATAGAAGAGGCTTCAAATATCAAGTAGGCTCCAATCAGCTTACTAACATTTCTTACTTTGTGAACTTCTTAACTTTACACAATGAGAAATGTATTTCCACTTACGAAGGGCATTCCAGATTTTGGAATCCTAATTACTCTGAAGTTCTATTGTTAAACAATAATCTGTCTTCATATAGCTACAGTTCATTGATATTTGTTTCACTTACTGAAGACACTATAATACGCTACATTTTAAATTTATGTAATTTATTGTAGCGAGTTTATAATTTATTGTAGCAAGATGCCTATTGAAGCTGTTTTTTTACAATTTTTGTATGTCTATTTGGTGACTTAGAAACAACACCAAAGCCATTATTTATGAAAAAAAGTTTGAAAACTTGGATCTCATTATCTGTTCTGTAAAATTTCAGAGAAAAGAAACTGTTCTGTATAATACTATAATGATGGTAACGTGTCATTATGAATTCATCATACCTAAAATATTTACAGTGCTGAGAGCAAATCTTAATTATGGACTGGATGGTAATAATGGATAAGTGTTGGCTAATCTATGGTAAAAATATACTCCTCTGTTGCGTGATATGGTCATTGAAGAGGCTGTGGAAGTGTGTATAATACAGTTTTTTAAAAATGAAACTAACTTTGAGGTAAGAAAACCAACACGTATATATGATAGTGCTTTTCAGGATTATATGTTATTGACTGAAGTAGAGATTCAGATTTGGATAAAGAGTAAATAACATTTTATTTTAAGCTTCTTGAGTTTCTCAACACATTGTTCTATTTTATGTTTGGTATAATTGTCTACTCTAATCTTCTTAAAATACTACTCCTCCAACATTTGCACTCCTCCTGAAATTTTACATATTTGATGAAGATTCTTTCCAAAAAAGAAAAGTACAATTATAATTATTATTCTTAAATTATTGGGTACAGTTTGTGAAACATGACTTTTTATTTTTATTTTTCTATTCAAAAATGCTTAGTAATCTAACCTTGAAAAATTTACGTGTATACCACAGTGTACCTAACATTCAGTTTTGCCTTTTTATTATGTTAACTAATTATAATTTTACATTATTTTCCCTGAGTTTCAAAAAAGAAACTCTTTGATTGTTACTTTATCAAGTCAATGTAATCTGCAGGATTACATTACAATACAATATAAGAACATGAGATAGGCTTTCATTCATGCTCAGCAACTGAAATTAAAATCTAGGCAAACTATTAGTCACCTTGTTATCACATTTGTTTTCCAACATTCCCTCATGAGAGGTATTGAGCACTGTCACAAATTATAAATGTTTAACCATTACTAATAATTTTAATTCACATTTCAGTTTTGAGAAGGAGTCTTAGATTAGGTCCTGGCCAAATTTAAGTGTATTCTATATCAGTTTTAGAGAAGTTCACAGCGTCTGCTAGAGCAATCTGGAAGAAAGGAAATTTAAAAATAATGCTGGTAACAACAAGAACATTCAAAAATATACAGATAGAAACTAAAAGTCTAATAAGACTCTCTGTCTATGTAGTTGTCCGCAATCATACATAAAACTTTCACAGTTAATAATTTAGTAATTAATTAATCCACCAGTTAATAATTTAGTAATTAATTAATCCACCAGAAAACCCGAGTCTCATGAAGACAGCACCAAAGGCAGGCCAATCTTTATGAGGATTTTTCTTTCCTCTGAAGTGGACTTCATATGAAGTTGATTCTGGGACATCTAGGACTAGATAGAAAACATATACCTGTACATCATATATACGTGTTATATGTATCTCTCTATATAAGATATTGTGTACGTATTATATATGCATATACATATATTCGTTAAATATATATAGTCTACGAGAAAATAATTACACACCTCTTTCACAATATTTGACATTTTTTGTGTCTACGGTTACCGTATGTCAAAGGCACACATACAAATCAAACTAGTGCTCTGACATCCTTCCAATTAAAGAGAAACACTAATTAGAAATTCAACACTCTATTATAGAATAGGTTGAAAATGAAAAGTAATTTTAACCTGAAAAATTAATTTGGATCTCCTGTATATTTTAATGAATATACGATGCAATATATTTGAGCACCTTTTTTCTTAATTATTGTATTAGTCTGGGTTCTCCAGAGAAATAGAATCATTAGAGAGAGAGACAGAGATTTTAAGAACTTGGCTCACATAATATTCAAACTTGGGAAGTCCGTTATCTATAGGCTGTGCCAGCAGGCTACTGCTGGGCGCTTTTCTCTTGCTTAGGGAGACGGTGTTTTCCTCCATTCATGCCTTCTACTGATTGGATGAAGCTCACCCACATCATGAAGAGAACTCTGCTTTGCCCAAAGGTCACAATTTAACTATTAATCTCATCCAAAAATACCTTTTCAATTGACACATACATTTAATCATCATAATTATACACAGAAAAGACAAACTTTATAAAAGGTCACTATTGGTATTTCTTTTTCACCATTATTAATTTAAGTAACAGTTAACTCCTGCTTAAGGTAAATCTTATGGGAGAAGAGCGAACATTTAACAGTGATTCGCAGATAGCAAGATGTCATGTGGATTTTTTAAAATCTGCTTTGTACTAAAAATATGATCAAGGTCCTAAGCTGGCGAAAATAGGCATCAAAGAAAGCAATCATTAGATGGGGCAAACAGCTTCTCCAAAGGATTTGCAGAAAGCTATGAGTATAAATGTGGATGTTCAAATAAGACTGGCACAAGAGTTGTGAGAGTTGTCACTCTTTTGTAGAGTAATTTAATTGGGAAGATAAATATTCTCTCCCCAAATCCAAAGAGTAGAGTTCCGAGAATCAATCGTAGAAATTATGGGTGTTTGTAAGATAGAAACACTCACATCTCAGTACCTCCAGCGTAACAAAGTATGTGAGAAGAGAGTTCTCTGGTAATTATTCTGGGAGCCTAACAAATTAAAGTGTTTATTGTGAGTCCTACTCCTCGAATATGGTGAAGAAGGGAGACATATTCTTTTCCTCTGAAATTTGACGGCATTTTTGAATATAGAAAGGAGCCTGCCTCTGGTCTTTGGGTAGTTGAAAAAAATGGTATCTGAAAGAGTAGCTCATCCTAGCGGGCCCTGAAGGGACTGTGTTGTAATGGACCTGGGAACATGGTGCACAAAACTCCCTTTGCAGCCCCATAAAGTGGCAGAGGAGGATCCCAGTGCTTCTCGTGATACCACAGGAATAAACGTGTAGGATAGAAAAGAAGTAGGCTCTGCCATACTCTGCTGAAGGCTTCTGTACCAAATGAGGGTAAGGAATCCTAAAAAGGATCAGGGTGATCTATTCCTGGTAGGGTCAGGGCAAAGTATGGTGTCTTTTTGGAAAACGTTTCCTTAGAAGCAGAGAGGAATGAAGGGTGCTTAATTCAGCCTAGCAAAACACCACACACCCAATTTACCTGAAACCACCAAATTAAGAGAGATTCACAGCATCAGGAAAAAAAAAAAAATAGGCAGAACCATAACAAGACCAACAATCTATTCCCCAGTGACAAGGGGGCAATAAGATAAGGGGACCTCTGTCTGTTTCACTCTTCCTTCGTATCCCTAACCCCTGAGAATAACCCACCTACAAAAAAAGAGAGTGGATGGTCTTAGAGAAAGAACATGTCACCCTCTTCTCTAATCCAAGCAATGGTTTTCAGGGTCTAACAACTTTGAATCGAGTTTGAGGTCAAAACATTAACGCAAACTAGGATTAGCTTCAATTCATGTCATCAGATTGCATTAGTCATTTAAGATTTACGAAATTTTTGTAATTGCAGTCAGCCCCAGAGGAAAAGTGAGATCCAATAGAGTTGGAGGTAGAGATTGAAGCCAAATGGTGAAACAAACAAACAAACAAAACCAAAAACTGTCTGCTGTGTTAGAGCACTTGCAAGTTAGTTGCCAAGACCGATATTATACAAAACATTTACATATAACTTAGAAGTTACTGCTGAAAAGAAATAGGCAGAATAATAACGAATATAAATAGAACTTAACACAAGGTTTTCCATGGGTTATGACACATAGAGCCTAATCAAGAACTCTAGAGTTCTTCAAATTCAAGCCACATAATAATTTTAGGATTTATTTTTGGCCTTTTAAACAGTAACACTAGGTCCTTAACCTATTTCGTAAAATTGCAGCAGTGGTTCTCAGTAGCTGTGTCAGGGTTGGTGAAAACTGTGTCCCCTAAGGGATATTTGGAAGTGTCCAGAGATATGCGTATTTCACACAATAGGCCCAGGGTGGTTAAGATAGTGCTACTGGCTCCAAATAGGTAGATACTCGCAATGTCGCTAGGTATCCTGTGATGGGAAGGGTAGCTGCCTACAATTAAGAATGATCTGAATTAAATATCAACAGTGCCAAGGTAGAGAGATTCATATAAATGATGCACAATAAATATGGGAGCAGGTGAGCCATACGAGTTGGGTAGGTTTAGGGAGATGACTCAGTTGCCATCTCAAAATAGACTTTCTAATCAGAAGAAAATTGTTGATGCATTGTATTGTGAACCTTAAAAACCAATATAAACCGTTACATTTCTTTCCTGTAGATGCTGATAAACATCCTTGATAAATTAATCTAATTCAGCTGGGTTTATGGTAACCCCGAAGAACCACTAACAACACACATAAACTAGTCGGACCACTAGGACACAGGTTTTTGCTTAATTCTTTGTAAATCTATTGGTTTAAGTTGGTATTAATTAGAAATATTTATTCAAACATATTTTTGAAACCATTTATGTGCTAAACATTAAATAAGACATTAGGTAGAGAAAAATAAACCAAAAAATGGTCCCTACTTTCAAGAAGTTTAGAGATCAGCAGAACTGAAAACTAAGGATTATTTTAAAAAAAGAAACAGCAACAAACAAGATTAATCACCTTTCACTTTTAATTTTTTGCTTTTCTGAATAAAGAATGTATGCCTTAGGTTAAACCAGAATGTTGTGATAAGTACCAGAAACAATGTATCTTAAATTGATTGAGAATATTGAAGAATTTTGTAGAAAAGCAAGAACAGGGTTGGAAGCAGTGGCTGACACCTGTAATCCCAGCACTTTGGGAGGCCGAGGCGGGTGGATCACAAGGTCAGGAGATCGAGACCATCCTGGACAACATGGTGAAACCCTGTCTCTACTAAATACAAAAATTAGCTGGGCGTGGTGGCACGTGCCTGTAATCTCAGCTACTCGGGAGCCTGAGGCAGGAGAATCTCTTGAACCAGGGAGTTGAAGGTTGCAGTGAGCCAAGATTGCGCCACTGCACTCTAGCCTGGCAACAGAGTGAGACTCCGTCAAAAAAAAAAAAAAAAAAAAATAGGCAGAACCATAACAAGACCAACAATCTATTCCCCAGTGACAAGGGGGCAATAAGATAAGGGGACCTCTGTCTGTTTCAC
>NW_012114710.1:19613235-19621642 GCF_000951035.1 Colobus angolensis palliatus
AAAAAAAAAAAAAAAAAGGAAAAGCAAGAACAAATTTAAAAGGCCACATGTTTGCATTAATAATTCGATAGCTTCTATGGAAATATAATTGATATAACAAAGTTTAGAATAAGAATTGACTAAATTGTAAATATTTTGCATGCTTTTATCACATTTTAATGTGAAATATATTACTGTATAATTAAAACCAGTGATAAAATGATATTAAACTTCATTTTTTTCTGAAGAAAATTTTATCATAATGTACATTGTAATTTGAAGGAGTTATCTTCAGGGACAATATCTAAAGGAAACCTGGATTATTTTAGAAATGAGGTATTAAAAAGCAAACAAATAAATATTCTTCAAACAATTAAGTCATTTACTCCCCTATATAAGCATATTAAACTTGGCATTACCACAACGAGAATAATTTGTTATTCTTCTTTTTAAAGAAAAATTAAAATGTTAAAAATATCAAGAGCAGAAAAATTATCAATGTTTTAATTTTGCAATGATCTCCCTTTTGGTATGTGTGTGCATCTAGAGTATATATTATTATTTTTAAATTCTTAAAGTGTTTAGTGGCTTACTTGCTGTTTTACGCTATGATTATACATTACAATTTCCTCCATGTTAAAAAGAGAATTGGTCCTCAGTCATTAGCAAGACTAAAGTGTCATTTAAATGTAGCAAGAAAGAAATTAGAAACAGTATGTTTTATATTACATATGCTGAATTTAAAAGCCCGCCAGCATATATATCTGATTTCATTCTTGTATTTAAAACTATTTCTTGTATATAAACCATGCAATACATGGAAGACAAATATAAAACCTATAAATTATATAGCCTAAGAAGGAAGTGGCAATACATTTTTCACAGATGAGATTATTCAGAAAATTAATATTTCAAAATATTTCATTTACCCAAGTATGCAGCTTTCATCTTAATCATTTTCAACTTAGATATTAAGAATCATTATGAAAAATTTTTATGACTTTCTGATTTTTATTATGTGTTTTAGATTTCTGTAGTAATTCAGGATAAATTTCTTAATTATATAATTATACACAGAATTGACAGAGCTAGAGTTGCCCTCATTGGAAATGTTGCATCTGCTATAACGACAAGTGAGGACTAATGGGAAAATCTAAAAAGAAGGTCTGGCAACTTCTCTCACATATCAAATCTTTATGGATTCTTTGTATAAGTTTTTTTTCCAAGCTGAATCAAATGTTTCCTTCATCTTTTTCTTAAATGTTTTTGCATTGATTCAAATTCTGTATTTGTTCATTAAATGTTCTGTACAATTTATTTTCACAGGCATTTTAATTCTGTCTACATGCCTGTATTTGTCTGGTTAGACTGTCTCTATGTATATGCCTATAGTTTTATATATTATATATTTATATTTATTTATATATATTCTGGTGACTGTATCTCCAAATGGGTAGCATAAGGCATTCAGGAAATACAGACCTGCAATATATGTTGACATAAGACATATACTTTTTGTCTTATGTAAAGGGATATAGTACTACAGATGACAACCTTTCTAAGAATTCAGTGTTTCAAATCTGTGGTGAAAATAGAAATGGAGCATAGGCATCTCTATTGTATCTAAGGGTAAAAACAATCAGGGAAAAGCAGTAAAGGCAGTGCAGTTTACAGTGGTCTTTTTAGTAGCTGCATACAAGCAATTAATTTGATCTACAGTCTATGAAACATTTTATAATTAATTTCTCAGCATTTACTACATACAAGCCATCACTTTAAAGTGCTATGTCATTAACAAAATCCCATTTTTTTTTCCATAAAGAAGAGGCATACTGATCTACATTTTTCCATGCTGCCAAGGCAGAATGGACTCGAGGGATATTATCTTATTCAGAAAGAACCTTTCAAGGTTGAATAAAAGAAATGGTGCAGGGTCCCTGGGAGAGGGAAGTGATCATCATTTTCACCTTCAACTCCTCTTTGATGTGGCAGAGTCAATTTTTAATCAGCAGCCATCAGACTGGGCTTCATTTCGCCTTACAAAGTCCTATTACTCTGCCACTTTCTGGAAGGAGGTGATAAGGACAATGCTCTTCTTTTTCTCTTCATAGAACCCTGCATATGATGAGTCCCTTTGGAGAGGTTTGATAAAAAAATAATAAAATAAAATGAAAACAGAGTGAGTGTGTAGGGATAAAGGTCAGCTCTCCGTCAGAATTAACTCTTCAAGACAACAAACTTCGATTTTCCTGTGTTTGTTTTTAGGAACTCTCCTATTGTCTTTGGAGGCAATGGCGCTAATAAGCTGATGTGAGGCAAATAGCTAAAATGCACACAGCTTTTGATGAAAACGATATTAAGGCTTATTAGTCTTACCCAGATAAACAGCATAGTGGATGTAATGCTAATGAACATTATAGATATTAGTGACATGTAGGGAAAGCACAATTAAAATCTACTTCTTTTAGTACACCTCAAAGAAATCATTTATTATTAGACTGCACGTAAGTGCTGCACAGATACAGCAAGAGAAAATTGCTTCTATGGGTTCAGCTAAATTGAAAAATGAAAACAAAAAAGAACCTACATTTTTCCCCTCTGGAAGTGTTTTTCTATGTTAAGTAAACCTAAATTATTTTTTAAACTATGCACTCATGCAGAAAAACCTCTATAATCTCTTAGTATCATTTGTTGTAGTCAGCAGTCTTAATTGCCTCACTGAAATGGATCAGAGTTCTGGGAATTACCTAGTAAAATGATGTTACTACTCTCCAGCCTTCACATCCTTTGATATAATCTCATTAAAAATATCAGGCCTCCAGGTGAGGGAATACATATGGATAGTAAATGCATGTTAAGCAGGAGCACCCAAACTGATGACCTAGTTATTACAGAACAGAGCAGCAGATGATGAATTTTAATTTTGAAGTACAGCAGTTTCTTTCTTGGTTAATACCATAATTATTAACATATTTTTGGAATGAATGTGCTTGTTACCCTTGAAAAAGATAATAATATTGAACCAACCAAAATACTGAAATGACATTTTTTGGAATAAAATAAACTCTTATTTTCCAGAAGACCACACAAGTGAAAAAACACACGTAGTTTCATTAACTATAATTACTGAGAGGAGATGGGAAAAGATGTGTGCCAAATCCCTTTTTGTGTGTGTGTTCTCAAAATGTAGCTGGGTTGAAAAAATATAAACCTCCAGAGGAAATACACTCATCACCCAGCCAAATAAAGGGGGAAAGAGTGGAGGGGAGAGTCATGCTGAGTCCACCATGTGAAATAATTAGATTTTTATAGAATTGGATTTCCTGTTGTAAATTGGAAAGTATAGTTCTGCAAAGGGTGAGCGTATAGAGCATAAAACTACCCTGTGCTATGCAGTCCAATGTATTGCAATAACAAACCATTCTCTCTTTGGTAGTGAATAATGTGACAGACAAAAGTAACATTGTATAGACAAAGATTTTTTGTTTACTTTTTAAAATAAAATTTGAATATTTACTTACTAATAACTAATCATTTCAAAGGTACAAAAAGCTCAGGTTTCCAAAATCCAGGTAGTCAGTGAAATTTGGATAAAATGGGCTGTTTATGTAGTAAATGCTGCTGAAGTAGACAGTTATGAAATGAAGCTATAGATAACTTCTTCCCAATTTTAGCACAATTTTTGGAGTGAAGGCCTATTTTTTTTTAAACTCAATCCTGATTCTTTCTTTTTGTTGTTGTTGTTCTTGCCTCCTGCATCCTAAATGCAGCTATTATTTTGCAGTACTGAAATTTGCTTTGGGAATAATATGTAGCAATGTTCTTTTTAATTTAACATATTGGTCAAAAGTTGATTGGCTAGTAGATAAAAATCAAGAAATGTATCTGGCAATATGCAGGTTAATATGTTCCAATGTAATGCTGATGGGTAAAATGAGAAAAACATTATCATTTGGTCATAACTCACTAAAATGAGGGACTTGATTTGTTTATGTCACTCCATTTCCCAGAGATTAATAGGACTTATTATGATTTTGCCAGTAATTTATGTTCTTAGTAGAGACCAAATTATTTTAAGAGACAGGCTTTACAAAATAAATAAGTAAGTAAAACGGCACCAGTGTTCCATGGTCAAAACATGAAGGTGAGATGGGAGTAGAAAAGCTGGGGAGGGATGATTCTACTAGGACATTTCTTTATTTCAGGCCTGCATTTCAATGCATGGAACACAAACTTTGGGCTCAAATAGACCTTCCCTAGACCCATGAGTCACATTGTTTCTGACTCTAGACATCCTTCTGTATCCTTCTTTAAGGTGATTTATCCTTCAAATCACCATGTCTATTGTTCAAGCCCTATATTAAGAATAGTATCCCAAAGTTGTGTGTGTGTGTGTGTGTGTGTGTGTGTGTGTGTGTTTCCTCCTTTGCTCCATGTAAACCTCTTTCTTTTTTGCTCCCACTATTGACGAGGCCTATCCCTGGTAATCTTACCCTGTTACCCTTCCAAGACTCTATCTTCTGTCTCTGGCTATATGCTTTCCTAGTGCATTATGGATGCAGAGTTGAATAGCAGAAACTCTGAGGAGGACTCTGCATTTCATAAACATCTACCATAATTTTCTTCTTCACCTTCAAATTTTAATTATTGATTTATGAACAATTCTAAGTATAGAGATTAGAATTTCATAAGGTCATTTTTCTCCTTTATTGCATCCATTCTGAAGTGAAGATAGGCATTGCCAAGATATAAATGTCAAATTTATTTGGCAATCAAGAAAAGTGAAAATATAGCTTTACTGAGTATTCTATAATAGTTTATTTAAAATATTTTACAGACTAATGATATTTATCAAGGTGGCAAAAATCAACATGGCATCAGTATGCCTAAACAGATCAGTGGCTAGGGCATATTTAAAACAAGTAAGTAATGTTATGTAGGTATTTCATAAATATATTAGAGTTTTACTTTTACTTCTTCTAGAACCCTTCATCTTTTCTTCCCCAATGAGAGTAAATTGACTGACAATTGTGTCTTCCTGTTGCTCTAATCTCAAAATGCACAGTAACTCTTTTCAGAGAAATTACTGTATTATACTTTAAATGTATATTTGTATATATTTAGCATGTATTTTCTATACTAAAACCAGGGCATGTGGTGGTGGAGTGAGGACAGGGATTTTCAGCAGGATCGTTTTACTCCAGCCTCAGATCCAAATGTATTTCAAATTTTGTAGGATTTCTACAGCAAATGATAAAGGGAGACAGAACAAGGCATTGTTATAACAAAAGGTGAACTTTATCACAATCTAGTGACCACTCATAGTGGGCAAGATAAGATTGATCCAAGATCCAAAAGGGGAGCAGACTGGAGGGAGGCTCCTGGGTTGGGTCTGCTCTACTCTGGCTTGAGTATTTATTTTTCTTTTTTAGACAGAGTCTTGCTCTGTCGCCCAGGCTGGAGTGCAGTGACATGATCTCAGCTCACTGCAACCTCCGCCTCCTGAATTCAAGCAATTCTCATGCTTCAGCCTCCCAAGTAGCTGGGATTACAAGCGCACACCACCACTCCTGGCTAATTTTCTGTATTTTTAGTGGAGACGAGGTTTTGCCATGTTGCCCAGGCTGATTTCCAACTCCTGAGCTCAGGCACTCTGTCTGCCTTGGCCTCCCAAAGTGCTAGAATTACAGGAATGAGCCACCGCATCTGGCCTTGGCTTGAGTATTATACACCTCAGGCATTTCATGCCTTTAAAGTCAGTGTATGTTTACGTACGGTGTTATCCTACCTGGAATACCATTCTGAAATTTTCCACCTAGTAAGCATTTATTCATTCTTCAAGAGCCAAATAAATCCTGACCCCTAAGATTTCTCTTCTTTACTCTAATCTGACATTTATCTTTTTATCTCGAAAGTGTCATTGTCACATTAGCTACTTGGGGGAATTTTTTTTGTCTCTAAATTGCTATTAGTTAGACCAGTCCTCAATACTGTGGCATTGCTTTGATAACAACTGTAATTTTTTTTTTTTTCTCCACTTGTGGGTCTATGTCTGTATATTCTAATGTTGGTAAAAAGAGAAAGAGGGAGGGATGAAAGAGGAGCAGCAGCAGGAGAAACAGAAAAAGGTCTTTTGGCTGGGAAGAGATTCATAAGGGTGGTAGGGAACTGTCCTAAGATATTGCCAGCATATAATACTTCAGCTGGCCCACTTAATTTTGCTTCAGAGCAAGCATTGATTGGTCAACATCAGCATCCCATTGTAATGCATAAATTTTGGGAGTGACTTTTGGTAGGCACCATATAAAGTCTTGTTGTATACAAATGTATGTACTTTTATGTACATCAAGCGTAGTCCTTCATTCTCTGTTACCTCTTTTAGGAAAATAAAAATTCTCTAAGTTTAGTAATCACCAAATAAAACAGAATTCTTTCAGTGAAGGATACATCCTTTCCTAGCTTCTTAATACATAGTTGTCATTTTCATTTAGCTTTGAGAAAATGTTAGTTTTCATGTTAAATTATGTGATTTGGTTTATCACAATGCATCAGTTTCAGTATTTATCATACTTTTCCAATTCAATATTTTTAACCTCTTTTGAATATTCTATTGAATATTAGAGGTACTGGTCAAATAGGACAATACAGTAGTTCTCCCTGTTTCCTCTTTGGAGTCATCTTCTATGATGTTAGCAAATATTTACTTGAAATAGCTATGGCAGGACTGAATTTTTTTCTTTTTTAAAGTAAGAACCTGAAAAGCACAGTTATAGATTTGTTTTCTTAATACAAAGTAAAACCATTTGTGAACCTAGCTTTCTTGCCAATATTTCCCATGATTTTAGACTATTACCTTATAAAATACTATACATAGACAATAGAATCTCTGTGACTACATAACCTTTAAACAGTTAGATGTAGAATATAATATCTAAGATGTTTTGCTTTGATTAAAAACACTATTGTATTTTTAACCAGAAATATGTACAGATATGTCATAAATAGAGTATTTTAAGCACTAAGTCCTGTTTAACCTGATTTAAATTGAGGATCATTTCAAGTGATAGCAAAAGTAATCTTTCAGTAGAGAAGAGTGTTACGAGAAATAATCCTTCTTGTGTGAATCTTTCCACCAGCATTAGTTTTCATGACATATAGAAAATAAATTTAATTGCCTATATAGAGAAATAGAAACGTTTTGGCCATTGTGTAAAGGGAGAAAGTCATATTCAATTAAATTACTTTGAATAGGCAAAACCTTCCTAAGACATATACATTTGATTTTTTTTAACTAAAAGAAAGATTGTATCTAAAAAATCAATTTAGGCCTATTTTCTTGTATTTATTTTTGAGAATTTCAATAAAATTTCCTCCTAAAACCAAAAAAAATTACATTTATTGAGCATTTACTATGTGTCAGGTCTTTACCGAGTGATTTTCCTGCTTTAGCTCATCTGCTTCTCCCAACAATTTTGTGAGGTGATATTTAACCCTGTTATATAGCCAAGATTTAGAGAAAGTAAATGATGGACCCTAAATCAAATAAAGAATAGATGGCACAATTTTTATTTGGGTAATCTGACCTAACAGCTTGCACGCTTAATAATTGACCATAAAATACATTTTCTAATTCTTTTCTGGGAAGGAAGAGAGAAAAATAATTGATAATTGAGTGGAATGAGAACATGTTTTGTTTGCTATAGGAAGACTTATGAATTGAAATATAAAAGGATTTACCTCTACATATTTAAATATGTATGTTAAGTCATTAAGCCTACACGAAACATACTTAATTTTCCTAACCACTCGACTCTAAGTAATTTCATACAAAATATTACTGTCATATTACTATCATTCTAAAAAATATGTTTGAATAAATGGAATGGTCAATTGCATAATTGGTCTCAGTCCTTACCCCACCCTGCATTCACACCTTCACTATGGATTCAACATGAATGTAGTTTATTTCCTGTCTGTTGATATTGAGCTTGGTCAATATCAAGCTCAACATCTTTCTATGACTGAAGGCATATGTATGCATGAATCACGGTATTGTCATGGTATCACGTTAAAGGTTAACAGAGTTCAGGAAGGAGCTGTACATTACACTTCTAAGTCTGCTCTTACTGTATAACTTTAGAAAAGTCTTTTCATCTTTCCGATCTTCAGTTTTGTCATTGAAAAATAAGAATTAAAAATAGATTATATATATATTTATATATAATGTATATATTTCTGTTTACACTTTAATACTTCCTATGTCTTGGCATAAATAGATTCTCTTCTTTCTCTCCATTTCATAAATATGTACAAAAATAATTATAAATTATATAATAAATCATTATTATATTTATTAAAGCAGATAACAGAACTGATGAATTATGGATGCTGCAGACAAATCTTTTCTTTTCTTTTCTTTTCTTTTCTT
>NW_012114710.1:19621782-19623387 GCF_000951035.1 Colobus angolensis palliatus
CTTTCTTTCTTTCTTTCTTTCTTTCTTTCTTTCTTTCTTTCTTTCTTTCTTTCTTTCTTTCTTTCTTTCTTTCCCTTTCTTTCTTTTTCTTTCTTTTCTTTCTCTTTCTTTCTTTTTGTTATGGAGTCTCATTCTGTTGCTCTGTTGCCCAGTTTGGAGTGCAGTCGTGGAATCTTGACTCACTGGAAAGAGAGAAGTAAATACCGACTGGATCCTGATATAATTTCTTGAGTTTCAAAATATCCAACATTTTACCTGTATCTGCTGTACATCAATCAGAAAATGTAGGCCATTTTTTCCACTATAGTATGGAAAGTTACATAAAACTCAGAAGTCTTTCTAATAGGCTCAGATTTGGTTCAAATAATGTTTACCCAGTTTTGATGTTTACAAATTACTTCACATCTAGAAGTCATCTTAGACCTCATCTTCTCCCTTTCCTGTCACATTGAAACATGTGCCAGACCTCATAGATTTTTTTAAATATGACTTATCTTTTTCTTCCATTTGTCTCTATCAACAGTAGCCTAATTTAAGATCTAATCAGATTGACTATGGTAATAATATCTTAATAAGGTTTTCCTATTGACATTAATTCATCACTACAACTAATTAAAGGGTTATTGTGAGAATTAATTAAAATAATAGATGTGGGTGCTTAGCATATACTGTATACTCATAACATTGGCCACGATGTGTACCAAGAGCAATACTGATAGCAATAATCATTTTTTGAAAATATGATTCTCTTAAATATATCAAGGCAATCAATGCTTTATCAAAAGCAAATAAGTAATTCAGTACCATTTCAGTGGTTGTAGAAATATCTCCAGTCCAAGGAAATTTGTTTAGATCACCAGCTTTACCTGAAACACCTAATTTGTTCAAATGGACTATCATGGAATGTTTTTGTTTAGATTTGGAAGTTGTTAAGCTCTGTTGATGCCATATTCTTAAAGATCATCTAAATACCACTTAGATGGTTCATCCTTGGTGCTTCTCTGCATGTTGCTTGTGCCTGCGTGTTAATTGCATGAATCTAAATGTAGCTATATTGCATGTCAAATTAACAACAGAAATACTTTCTGAGAAATGCATCATTAGGCAATTTTATCTGTGCAAACAGCATAAAGTGTACTTATACAAACCTATATAGTATTGCCTACCACACACATAGGTTATATGGTATGGCCTATTTTCCTAGGTTACAAACCTTTACAGCATGTTTTTGTACTGAATACAGTAAGCAATTGTAACACAACGGTAAGTCTTTGTACATCTAAACATATCTAAACATAGAAAAGGTATAGTAAAAGTAAGATATAATCTTATGCAAACACCTTTATATATGCGATCAACATTGATCAAAATGTCATTATGTGGCACATAACTAGATTTTCACCAAAATCCTCAAAAGTGAACAGGTGATTATCATATTCAATATTTATTTGAAAAATGTTACAAAAAGTGGAAAGATTTTTTTTTTTTTACCTTTTTTTTTTTTACTATTATACTTTAAGTTCTAGGGTACATGTGCATAACGTGCAGGTTTGTTACATATGTCTACTTGTGCCATGTTGGTGTGCTGCACCCATCAACTCGTCA